>NC_069505.1:64924646-65091806 GCF_027579735.1 Bombina bombina
ATGTGATTGTCTGGATTTGTTTCCACATTTTGTCTCTCATAGTTGAGGTATACCTATGATGAAAATTACAGGCCTCTCTCATCTTCTTAAGTGGGAGAACTTGCACAATTGGTGGCTGACTAAATACTTTTTTCCCCACTGTATATTAATATCACTCACTTGTCACTTAAATTTATTTTGCACTATTTCTTTAAGGCACTTTCTTTTTGTAAGAATTTTTAAACAATTTCACGCTTGTTATCACCATTCTCCACCCCTATTAGTGACAATTAAGATTTTACTCACATATTATTGGCCAATACCTGTATTTAACTTAACCACAGGTGAACACCTGTAGATCTCTGATGAAGCGCATGTGAGCATGCGGGAAACACCGTCAGATCTAATCCTTGCACACTGTGACTGTGTCTCTCACTTACCTGCTCTAATAAACCAACATTGGCAACAGCCCTGGAGTTCCTTGTTTTCTTCCCATATTCTATATATATATATGTGTATGTGTGTATATACAGTATATATACATGTGTGTGTGTGTGTGTGTACAGTATATATATATATATATATATATATATAAACAGACATCCCAACCTGCAAAAACTCATTTCAGGGAGGTGGCTTCACCAGCTACTGCACCCCCCCCCCCCAAAAAAAAAGAAAAAAAAGGACATGAAATAGTGTGACAGTGTTATTCCATAAGTGACAGGTCTATAATAATTGCATAATATGTATTACTGCTGCATTATGCTAATATATATATTGTTTATTATATCCGGCATATATGACTCTACTCTTGACCCCACAACTGTATTATAGCACATTACTAACTAGTCAAGTCACCTATTTAGTCATTTTATCAATAACGTTAAGATTTAAACAGGTGTTTTAAAGGTAATGCTTTCATTTAATTAAAATAAGGAAAGGTTTAATTAGCAATCTACATACATTTTTAGCCACATGGCAAATAAACCCAAAACATCCATTTGCAGCCAGAAGGCGAGTGTCAGCAATAACAGACCTTGTCATGCCGTGCCCCCTATGAAATAGCCAATGCCCGGCCACCATTGTGAATTTAATTACTTTGGAGCTGCTGCTTGTACGCTCAGCGCTTAAGGGGAGAAATGGAATAGTCACACAAATGTTTCACAAGAAACAACATATTTTTTTTATTGAAGTCTCATCCTGAGTCTAAATGATCTTCATTATAGAATAAAACCTTTGTCATTATTTACATGAGTATATGAAAATGAATTAATATATCTGTGTACATAACAATAAACAGTATAAAACGACATCTGACATGTGTCCCACTTACTTCAATCCTCGGTGTAGTATGACGTCACTAACTAGCTGTACCGGGTGGTTACCACAGCAACACAGGAAGTGGACCAGTGAATGAAGCAGCCAGCAGCCAATCACGAAAACGTACTAATTAGAACGGAAACTAAGCGATTGCACACGCACAGACAGTGAGAGTACTGCCTAGTAACAGAGAGTGTGCATAACGATTTGTTTTGTGTTATCAGATAATATCACACAAAAAATCGTTATGCACGCTCTGTTAGCTCAAGAAATAAATATTACCATCTTGGGTTAGCTGCCTTCCGGGAGAGTTCAATTGATTTGCGGGCGTCAGGGAGCAGGTATTTGAATGCGGGAGACTCCCGGAGCTTCCGGGAGACTTGGGATGACTGTATCAATATGTATGGAATCAAAAAAGATAGTGTTTGGTTCCAGGGGGAAGTTTAATATATGTTGCACTGCAGTTCAGCAGGAAATAGTTCGTTGATGAGTAAGGCAGTCACAGAGACATTAACTGTAACAAGAGCTGAAGTTTATGCATTCTGTTATAAGATGTTCTTTTAATACATTTGTATAAAGCTGTTCAACATATATTAAACTTCCCCCTGGAACCAAACACTATCTTTTTTGGTTCCATACATATTGATACATGTGCAAACAAGTAGATTGTCACAGTGCAGTGCACCAAGTGAACCAAATCCTGAGACAAGCAGCACTACCAAATACGCGCTAGTAAGAGAGAATAATCAGCAGCTATTTAAAAAAATGTATAAGTGAAACAAAAGCAAAAACTCCCATCTACACATATAAATTAAAAACATAAAAACAAGGAAAAGACAGCGCTAAAAATAAAAAACATAAAAAACAGTACATATAATCCAATATTGGATAATACAATTAGTTCATAGAAAATCCAAATATAAAAGGATATGAAGATAATCCCCTTACCAGAAATTGCCTTAATCTAATGATCATTAGATTGAGGTAATATTGGATTATATGTACTGTTTTTTATGTTTTAGTATAGAATTTTTAGCAAAGTTTTTTCCTTGTTTATATATATATATATATATAGTAAAGGTGGAGTTTTGCATCCCAAATTCCAGCGCACATTAGGAAGGTACAACACGGGGTGAGAAGAAGGGAATCCCACCATGTGGGGGACGACCATGGATAGGTTCCCAGTGGCGGTTGGGGCACTCAGGAACGATATTGAAACAGAGCGATCTATGTGAGGGGGGGGGCATGGATAGGCTCTCAGCGGTGGTTGCGGCGCCCGGGAATGATATTGGAACAGAGCTATCTGTTCAAACACCTGTCCCGGGCGATGCAACCGCCGCTGGGAACCTATCCATGCCCCCCCCCAACATTACCTTTCTGAAGTAATTTCCACAGTTAAATGTACGTTTCTGATGTAATTCCCAGGTTACCTTTCTGAAGTAATTCCCACGGTAAAGTGTACGATTAAATTTTTAAATAAAATATAACATTTTTTAAATAAAATATAACATGATTACATGGTTACTTAATTTGGGATGCTAAACTCCACCTTATATATATACATGCTCATACTCAATTAAATCTTTTTGGCAGGGTAATGTGAGGGAGATTGGTGAATATCATGGTTGCAAAGAGGGATAATTCATGCCAGTTGAAAAACAGACCATGCAACAGACTGGGGTTGGAGTGTGTGAAAATGAGCTGATCATAACACAGTAAGGGCCGGGGAGAAAGGACATATATAATAGGTGCTGTATTCCCATTTACATTCACGCTGCAATGCTGTGCTCATCAGGGCAGTTATTGCTAGTAACAACTAGCTGATCTATTGGTCTCACGGCTCCAGTGCTCCAGGGGGAAAAAGAGGCTGCGGCTCCTTGAGGCAGTCACAGATGGGGAGCGGAGCTCTGGATGCAGCCAAGGTGTAGGGGAAATGACTGGTCATGGGGGAACCATTTCTTATACAACACCGGCCTGGTACAGTACAGTAGTGCAGCCACGATCCGTGCTGTCACCACTCAGAGTGAGAGCTGACAGTCATGTTAGTCAGTGTGCGGCAGCCGGCCGGTATATTGTATGGGCCGCCCATAACCTAACCCTCCCATGATAATAAGGACAGAAGTTTCATAAAGATACATACAATTTTTTTGTGAATTATTCATTGAAATGAATATGATTATGTAGGGAGGGTAGGATTGTGCTACACCACTAGACAAGTACCTCTCCTCTTAATTACCCATAAACAATTATATCACAAGATAGAAACCTAATATGTCCTAGGACATAAAGAAAAATAAATCTGTGGTGCCTCTTTCAGCTAAATATACTCTCAGTACCAGAACAGTCGTGTTGTGGTCACTGGTTAATCCTGCTATGGCAATCTCTAAACGGTATAAGACAGCTGCAGATACACTGGTAAGTAGAGTTTGAGAAAGGCTTGTAGCCGAAACGCGTTACACTGCTTTAGACCCTTAGTTTAAAGAAAAGGTTGAAGAAAAGACCTGCTGACGAAGGACACAAGTAGAAGATTGAGAGGACATAAATCCTCAGAACGAACCAGCCATCATCAACTTACGGTGTAAGTAGTTAAAAGCACCTTAATTAAAAAAACGTTGCCATTCTCTGACAAGGATCCCTTGTCGCTTTGTCTATCCACAGGATCTTCTGGACCGTTTGTAGTAACTTGGAAGTAAACAGACTCAATGGGACTTTTTTTTAACATAACATTCATATCCCTGGTGATGTGAAAGTTTATATTGTGCACATATATTAATGTATTCAAATGTATTTGAATATTTTCATGATTTTTTATGATTTTTAGGTTTAATTACATTTTATGGAGTTATTTTCACTGAATAAATTTAGCGATATTGATTTGTATGATACTGCACTTAGAAGTTTTACTGCACGTAGAAATTTTATAGTAGTGGAACTTTGCAGTCTTCAATTGATGTATAGATAGCCATTAAGTGGATTAAACAGAATAACCTTAAAGCTGCATTGTTATTACATATACTAGCCAATAGCGGCAATTGGATATTGTTTATCTATAAAGTGTTACAGAGTAGCAACCTTTCACATTGGCAATACCTGTATTTAAATTGTATAAATTAGCCTGATACTGAGAGTATATTTAGGCATAAGCGACGCCTCAGATTTATTTCCTTTATATCAGTGACATTTTGCAGCCTGACATTGATGTGTAGTTAGCCACTAAGTCAATTTATCGATATAACCTTAAAGCTGTAATTTTATTATACATATTCGCCAATAGCGACAATTGGATACTGTTTCCTTATAAGTGCTACAGAGTACATCTGGTGAAATCCTTGTGCAATGCCGCCCCCTGCACATTCGCAGCCAATTGGCCGCTAGCAGGGGGGTTCAATCCTCCCGATCATATCTGATCAGGATGATTGCTGTCCGCCACCTCAGAGGTTGCGGATGAGTTAAGGAGCAGCGGTCTTACAACTGCTGCTTTTTAACTTATGTTTGCTGCTTTATAAATATACCCCTAAATGTTTTAGGATTCTAAAAAAATTGTTAAATGTGAATATCTTTTGAAATGTTTTACCAATTGTCTTAAAAATTTCAGAATATGTTTGAATAGATAGATTAATGTATTGTGTGAAGTTTGTGGGAAATTGGTTAACATCTAAATTCATTTTTGTACGTTAAGCCACATTAAGCTCCCCAAAAAACAAGCTTAATGTCACTCATTTGCCTTGTGGGACACCAAAATCCATGAAACTTCTAGTATTGGCTTGGCTAGTGGAAAGCAATCAGTTAACATTTGAGCACTTTTTTACACATTAAGCTACATTAAGCCAGTTTCACATTAAGGGGCCAATTTATTAATGTGCGGACAGACATGATCGGCTTTAGTGGATCATGTCCGCCGCACATCGATAAATGCCGACAGCATATGCTGTCAGCATTTATCATTGCACAAGTAATTTGTGTAAAATGCTTGTGCAATACCACCCCTGCATATTTGTGGCCAATCGGCCGCTAGCAGGGGGTGTCAATCAACCCGATCGTATTCAATCAGGCTGATTGCTGTTCGCAAATTCTGAGGTGGCAGATGAGTTAACGTGCAGTGGTCTTAAGACTGCTGCTTCTTAACTCCTGTTTCCCAAGCCTGAAGGCTTGCACAGAAACAGATACATTCTGATCAATACGGGGCTTGTTAAATCGGCTCTGAAATGTTTTAGGATGTCTTGTGGGGAACAAAAATCCATGAAACTTCTAGGATAGACTTGGATAGTGAAACTCTTGGGCTGTGCAAAATAATGCAGTAATTGATTAACATTTGGGCACTTTTTTAGACATTAAAGGGACAGTATACACTCATTTTCATATAATGTAATAGACACTACTATAAAGAATAAGATGCACAGATACTGATATAAAAATCCAGTATAGAACAGTTTAAAAATGTACTTAGAAGCTTTCAGTTTAGCTCTGTTGAAAAGGCAGGTGGAAAGCCCACTGCAAGTGGCAAATAAGACACTCCCCCCTCCCCCTTCTTTTGCATATGAAAAGACCCTTTACACAAACAGGAGTAAGCTGGAGAAGGTAGCTGACGGTATTCAAATAAGACTTTGGGGCTTGGTTAGGAGTCTGAAAATCAGAGCAATGTTATTTAAAAATAAGCAAAATTATAAATTTTTTTAAAAAAACAAACTTTATGGGCTTTATAAATAGATCATTTAGAAAACATTTATGCAAAGAAAAAATGAGTGTATAATGGCCCTTTAAGCTACATTAAAGTGAATATAAAGTTTGTGGAATGAGTGCCCGGTTTTTAAAAATCCTATTAAAAACAGGGGCACTTTCATTCATCAAACTTTACATTTAACTAGTGACGTGCAGTAATAGGAGGCAGGGGAGGCAGCGGCTCCCCTGTCCAATCAGAGAAAAACATTTTAAACCCCCCCCCGCCGGCACCACCCAATGCGATTACCATCAAATATATTATATGCCAACAAATTCAGCATCCATGTTGCGCAATAAGGAGGCAGTGAGGCGTTCCGCTGCCCCATCCATTGATAGCTCAACATGAATGCTGAATATTGTTCTTAGCTCACTAAGAGCTAGCGCCACCCAGTGGTGTCTGTAACATTAACAGTATTAACTTGAGTAACTGTTAAATTTAAAGACAATAAAATTGTGTTTTGTAACACCAAATCAGAAAGTGAACACTATGTGAAGTGACACCAGGTTGATTTGGTGTAAATTAAGCCTTTTAATATTGGTAGGATTCTGAACTGTTTAGCTAACAGTCAGATACAAACAGCACAGGAAATTAGTAAGTTAGCAAGGTACTTTGTAGTTCAGGAATAAATGCAAGTAGTAGTCATACAGTCATTAGACATAGAAATCTTATACTTTAGTTAACTAACCAGATCAGATATGCTTGTCTCCCTTCAGTTATGCTTGTCTCCCTTCAGTTGAAGCTGCAGCTGACATGCAGAGATGAGATCCTGTGTTGAGGGAGAGAGGCGCGGTGTTTGGAGTGTGATGTCACCACAATCACTTATCCAGAGCTCAGAAGGATTTCTGACAATATTAAAGCTGAAACAATTATGGAACAAGGTTTGAGAGTTACCTTTGATGAGATTGGATATTACACTCCTTAGTTAGGTAAATCAGTCTGTGAAAATGTGGAACAGGCTGCAGTCTGATTAGCTGAGTGCAGCTGGAAGTCTGTGAAAACTGCAGGCAACCGGTTCAGGGAGAGATGAAACAGAAAGGCTGAATCAGTCTGAAATATAAATAAACACTCTGAAAGGATTAGATTAGGTTTGCTCACACAGATAGAAATAGTTGAATAGTACTTTGAAATCCTTAGATTGTTTAAAGTATAGTTAAATTGGTAGTTAGCTCAGGAACAAGTATGTCTCTCAGGGAGTTTTACAAATTACTAAGCAAAGCTTGGGGGTGTGAGCAGGTGTGATAAAGGGAGTGTGTACCTGTGATTGGTTAGTACACCTTAAAGGAAAAGCAGCATAACTGAAATACTCTGACAGGACCCCCTCCTCAAGCAAGCTGATCCTCAGCTTGAGGTCGAGGACGGTCTGGGTTGCGACGATGGAAAAGGGATACCAATCTAGGTGCAGAAAGATTGCTAGATGGTTCCCAACTATCCTCCTCCTCTGTGAAGTTTTTCCATCTAATTAGATATTGGAGAACCCCACCGGACATTCGGGAATCCAAGATCCTTTCAACTTCAAAGACATCATTTTCAGATGGTACCAACGTTGTGGGCAATGGGGGAACAGAAGACCTAGTGGGATGGTAGGGTTTCAACAGAGAAACATGGAAAGTGGGGTGGATCTTCATGGTTGTTGGAAGCTGTAACGTGACAGCATTGACATTTACCACTTTAGTGATAAGGAAAGGACCACAATATTTCTGAGTGAACTTTTTACTTGGCAGATGAAACTTCAGATTCTTCGTCGACAACCATACTTGATCACCTATTTTATATTCTGGTGGTTTCCTATGTCTCAAGTCATAGTAAAATTTCTGGGAATTTTGCGCCTTTCCAATATTTTCTTTGATGATACGGAAGTTTTCTAATAGGGTGTTCTTTAGTTCATCCACCATAGGTGAGTCTGCTGGTGTTGAAGATAAAGAAGTGAAGCTGGGATGGTACCCATAATTTGCATAGAACGGGGTCATCTTTGTAGAGGTGCTTGTTAAGTTGTTATATGCAAATTCTGCATAAGGTAAGTATTTCGTCCAATCTTGTTGTTGACATGAACAGAAACAGCGGAGGTATTCATCGAGCCACTGATTCACTCTCTCAGTCTGTCCATTCGCTTGAGGGTGATATGATGTTGTATAATGGTGTTGAATATTTAAGGCTTTGCATAGGTCTTTCCAGAAACGGGACGTAAACTGAGACCCTCTATCAGAAATAATTACGGAAGGTACCCCATGTAATTTTAGGATATGATTCAAGAAGAGAGTAGCAGAGAGTGTGCCATTGTGGTGAATGTATCAATAACAACCATGATGGTATTCTGGTTATTGGAAGGTGGTAACTCTAGAATAAAATCTATACCAATCTGCTGCCATGGAGAATTCGAAACTGGGAGGGACATAAGCAGTCCATAAGGTGTTGACCAGTCATTTTTTGAGATCTGACATATTACACAACTTTTAATGTATTCCTTGATTGTATCCTTCATGTGAGGCCACCAGTAATTCCTGGAAATTAGTTCCAGAGTCCTATTTACCCCTGGATGTCCTGCTAAAGGAGTGTCATGATGTTCGTTTAGAATCTTTAAACGTAAGTCAGTTGGTAAGAATATTCGATCATTATAGTAGTAAACACCATCTTTTTGCTTGATGTTTTTGTTATGAACTTGTTCAACAGGAGCTGAGGAATTTCTTATTTCTGTTAAGAGATCTGAAGTGAAACCAATGAATTTTTCTGCTGGTATAATAGCAGTTGGAGTTGGAGAGTCATCAATCTTTAGAAGTTGTCTTGAGAGGGCATCAGCCTTTCCATTTTTGTTAGCAGGTCTGTAAATGATGTGAAAGTCAAATCTAGAAAAGTATAAACTCCATCGCACCTGACGTGAGGACAGTGTTTTGTTATTTTGGAGGTATTGTAAGTTCTTGTGATCCGTATAAATTAATATGGGATGCTGGGCTCCCTCCAAGAGATGTCTCCAAAATTGTAGTGCCCTCCTAATAGCTAGTAGTTCTTTATCACCGATGGTATAGTTCTTTTCAGCAGGAGACATAATCTTGGAGAAAAAGGATACAGGATGAAGTGGGGAGCTTTCTGAAGTACGTTGTGATAGAATGGCACCGATTGCGTAGTCTGGTGAGTCTACCTCCAAAACATATTGTAAATTTACATTTGGAAATCTTAATATTGGTGCTGAGATTAATCTATTTTTTAAATGTTGAAATATTTCAGTATGTTTCTGGGTTCAATGGAATGATACTGTGGAGCCGGTGAGTTGCGTGAGTGGTTTTACTATCCCAGAAAAATCTCTAATAAATTTGCGATAGTAATTAGTGAAGCCTAAGAATCTCTGTAGTTCTTTTTTATTGGTTGGTACTGGCCAGTCTCTAACGGAATCTACCTTTTCGGTTTGCATCTGAATTCCTGAGGAAGAAATTGTATAACCTAAAAATGAAATTGTTGATTTGTGGAATGAACATTTTTCCAATTTAGCATATAATTTATGTACTTTTAATCTGGCAAGCACCCAACGTACATGTTTGATGTGATCTGTCATATTGTTGGAGTAAATGAGAATGTCGTCTAGGTAAACGACTATGCATATATCCAGTAAGTCACGAAAAATGTCGTTAATGAAATGTTGGAAGGCTGCGGGCGCATTACAAAGGCCGAATGGCATCACTAAATATTCATACAGCCCATACCTGGTTCGGAAAGCAGTGAGCCATTCGTCACCTTCTCTAATGCGAATTAAATTGTAAGCGCCGCGCAGGTCAAGCTTTGTGAAAATCTTGGCATTGGTAAGTCTTTCAATTAGTTCCGGAATTAATGGTAACGGATATCGGTTTTTAACGGTTCGTTTATTTAGCTCTCTGTAATCAATTATTGGTCTCAAACTAGAATCCTTATTTGTCACAAAGAACATACCTGCTGCTGTTGGGGATGAAGATGGTCTAATGAAACCTTTTTTAAGGTTATCTTGTAGGTATTGTTTTAAATAATCAAGTTCGGCTTGACTTAATGGGTATAAATGGCCAACTGGTAGGGTGGAACCTGGTATTAGTTCTATAGGGCAATCGTATACCCTATGGGGAGGTAAAGATTCAGCTTCGGTTTTGCTAAAGACATCTGCAAACTCATTATAAACTTTTGGGATGTTAAATTCTTCAGTAGAAGTTAGCATGATAGATTGTTGAGGATAACAAGTATTCTTACAATATGCAGAGTGTAAAGATAACTTAAATGTAGACCAATCTATTGTGGGATTATGAAGTTGTAACCAATGAACCCCTAAAATAACTGGAAAATGAGGAGAAGGTATGACATCAAAGGTGATGTATTCTGTATGTCCTTCGGGTGTAAGTACAAGTAGTGGGACAGTGTGGTGTGTGACTGGACCTTCTGTTAGTGCTGAACCATCAATAACTTTGAGGGACACCGGTATCTTTTTCAAAACAGTTGGAATTTTATTTTTTGTTACTATAGTAGCATCAATGAAATTGCCAAAGGCGCCCGAATCAATGATGGCAGTTGTCTCCAATCTTCTAAGGTCCCACTGTAGTAAAAGAGAGAGGTTACAGTAAGCTGTTGAACTGTTACTATAGTGTGAATTATGTAACATGATTAACTTACTCTTCTTGTTCTTGCGAAGAACTGGGCATTCAGAAACGGTATGGTTAGGGCTGGCACAGTACATACACAGTTGTTTAGATCTTCTTCTCATCCTCTCCTCTGGGGTAAGCGGCCCTTTAATCACTCCAATTTCCATAGGAGTAATGGTTTCTGAACTGATAGTAGTAGTTGGAGAATAAGAAGATGCATGAGATTGTGGTGTTGTTTCTGTCTGTATTCTTTCTGCCTTTCTTTCTCTCAGTCTTCTGTCTATCTGTGTGGCTACCTTAATCATAGCTTCTAAAGTATTGGGCATTTCTATACGAGAGAGTTCATCCTTTATACTTTCGGATAACCCTAACCTGTACTGATTTCTTAAAGAAATCATACTCCAAGAGGAATCAGAAGCATGCAACTTGAATTCTGCGGTGTAATCTTCAATAGGCTTCTTCCCTTGCTTTAGTTGTCTCATTTTATGTTCAGCTGTTAGCTGTACATCTGTATCTGTATACAATTCATCCAATGCATTAAAAAAATCTGTTAATGAATTTAGGATAGGTGAATTGGTTTCAAATAATTGATCAGCCCATTTCCTAGGCTCTGCTCTTAAATATGATACAGTGGTAAGAACCTTCACTCTGTCAGTGGGATAAGTGAGAGGCTTTAGGTTGTACAATAGATAACATGCATTTTTAAACTGTCTGTAATTCCTTCTGTCACCAGAAAATGCTTCTGGCAAACTCACTTGTGGTTCAGGTGTAGGAAATCTTTGTTCTCTATTGTCCTTGAACATATCCTTTAACACTTTATTCTCCACTTGTAAGTCTCTAATAGCTTGCCCCATCTGGTCGATTTTCTGACTCAAATTATAAACAACCTGGGGTAATTCAGCTGGATCCATAACTTTAACCAGCTTACTTTTCTTTTTCAGACTTAGTAATATGTAACATTAACAGTATTAACTTGAGTAACTGTTACATTTAAAGACAATAAAATTGTGTTTTGTAACACCAAATCAGAAAGTGAACACTATGTGAAGTGACACCAGGTTGATTTGGTGTAAATTAAGCCTTTTAATATTGGTAGGATTCTGAACTGTTTAGCTAACAGTCAGATACAAACAGCACAGGAAATTAGTAAGTTAGCAAGGTACTTTGTAGTTCAGGAATAAATGCAAGTAGTAGTCATACAGTCATTAGACATAGAAATCGTATACTTTAGTTAACTAACCAGATCAGATATGCTTGTCTCCCTTCAGTTATGCTTGTCTCCCTTCAGTTGAAGCTGCAGCTGACATGCATAGATGAGATCCTGTGTTGAGGGAGAGAGGCGCGGTGTTTGGAGTGTGATGTCACCACAATCACTTATCCAGAGCTCAGAAGGATTTCTGACAATATTAAAGCTGAAACAATTATGGAACAAGGTTTGAGAGTTACCTTTGATGAGATTGGATATTACACTCCTTAGTTAGGTAAATCAGTCTGTGAAAATGTGGAACAGGCTGCAGTCTGATTAGCTGAGTGCAGCTGGAAGTCTGTGAAAACTGCAGGCAACCGGTTCAGGGAGAGATGAAACAGAAAGGCTGAATCAGTCTGAAATATAAATAAACACTCTGAAAGGATTAGATTAGGTTTGCTCACACAGATAGAAATAGTTGAATAGTACTTTGAAATCCTTAGGTTGTTTAAAGTATAGTTAAATTGGTAGTTAGCTCAGGAACAAGTATGTCTCTCAGGGAGTTTTACAAATTACTAAGCAAAGCTTGGGGGTGTGAGCAGGTGTGATAAAGGGAGTGTGTACCTGTGATTGGTTAGTACACCTTAAAGGAAAAGCAGCATAACTGAAATACTCTGACAGTGTCTCACCGGGCCCCATACAAGCTCCAATAGAGGCGGTTCTCAAAGCCGCCTCTATGATGGAGCTAAATCCACAGCCAATCAGCATTAGCGCTGCCGGGGAGGCGTGTCTGTTGGACTTAGCTGAGTCTGTGATGTCACGTTGGATTTACTTGCGTTGCCTCAGGCAGAAAGACATTGTAACAGTAAGCAGGAGGGAGCTGCTGCCTAATACTGTGTGTAGTAGTGTACTGTGTAGACGAGCCAGGAGCAGCAGAGCCATGTGTGCCACTGTCAGGGCACTGTCCAACTGTCCACTGAGAGTGAGTGTGTAGTGAGGAGGAGTAGGGCTGGGACACGTAGTGACAGTCAGCTGCCTGTGTGACTGATATATTATTTTATTTAGGTAGAATTTAATTATTATTTATTTAGTTAGTTAATGATGTAAGCATTACAGCAAGACGCAAGTAGTACTGGCATTATTCCTTTTTTATTTTGCACTTTGCAGCATGAGTTGAAATAATTGAATGTGGTACTGCCATACACTGGGACTGGTTACCGTTATACAAAATAATTGAGGGACCAATATTAATCCACTGACTCATAAGTTAACCAAGAACAGTCATGGTATATGATCTGCTAATGTTTGTCATCCATAATTATTATGGGTGACAAATGATAGCAGAGCATACCCATGACTGCTGGTTAACTTATATGAGTGGATTAATATTGATTCCTTCCTCAATTATTTTGTTTGTTATGGCACAATTAATATGTATGGTTTTCAGGCATCTGTTGGTAGTTGTAGGGTTAACTTTGCTTTGCTTTCTAATGTTGAGGAGAGAGGACTCAGCCATGCCGGATGCGTGTGGGTCAGAGTTTTTCCCTGTTGTGTTTGCCATGTGCTGCTGGCAGCCATTTTACTCACCTCTCTTCCTGACTTGGTGCATTGTGGGGGATGCTGCTCGCTTCCTGCACTTCCTTTTATGGCCAGACTGTTGTGCATCATCCATGTGAGACAGGATGCAGTCTCAGAATTGAGATGTCCTCATTTATTATTTAAAGGGCCTCTGTTCAGTATGCTTTGCCTTTGCGTTGTCTGAGACCTGTTTGTGAGAGTTCCTGTGTATTACCTGGCTGTCTGACGTCCTTCCTGGTTCCTGATCCCTGGCTTGTTCCTGACTCTGCTGTTCTCCTTGTTCTTGATTCCGGCTCATCTGACTATTCGTTTTGGCTCCTGCCTCGGCTCGTCTGACTACCATCTCTGGTTTTGACTCCTGACTTGTTATTTGACTTGTGGACATTTTATAATTTTTTGCTATTAATAAAGGTGTGATTATTTTTGCACTTCTCGTCTCACTCTGATTCCTGGCACCCTGACATTACACAAAGGCCATGAATCCTGATGCTGCTAATTATCCACCTTTACCTGCCATCATTTCCAGAATGGATGTACAGGATCACCGCTTGGATCAATTTGCACTAGCCCTGCAAACCCTGCTGACTCGCACTGCATATTTGGACCAAAGTGTCCCGCATGTTATGGCTGCTCCTGTTTCCGCTGCTGCACCTTTGCCTACCAGGAGCATGTCCGGTTCTGCACCTCTACCTCAGCGATATGGAGGCGATCCTATTCAGTGCAGAGGGTTTTTGAACCAGGTGGGCATTTACTTTGAGATGCAGATCAGGCATTTCCCTCTGACAGAGCTAAGGTGGGATTTCTCACCTCGTTACTCTCTGACACAGCTCTTGCCTGGGCTAATCCCTTGTGGGAGACTAATAAACCAGGGATTTCTAATTACCCTGAATTTGTGGCCTCCTTTCGAAGGGTATTTGATGTTCTGGCTCGCTCCTCCTCTGCTGCTAAATGACTCATGTCCATTCAGCAAAGTACAAGATCTGTTGCTCAGTATGCTATTGAGTTCTGTACGCTTGCCGCAGAGGTAGGTTGGAACAATGAAGCCCTTGTTGCCGCCTTCTTTCATGGGCTCTCTGATGCGATTAAAGACGAAGTTGCTGCCAGAGATTTACCAGAGAATCTCGAGGCATTGGTGTCTTTTTTGATCATAATTGACATCAGACTCAGAGAGAGGCCCTCTTTCAAGGAGCGCTTGCGGAAGTCTCCTGTTCCATAGTCTCCTACGTGTTTGTTCCCACCCATGCCTCCCTCTCCTCCCATGCCTCCTGGTCCCAAGTCACCAGGTACTGCTGAGCCGATGCAGTTGGGATTCACACGTCTCTCCACGGCGGAGACGGCCTTTAGGAGGAGGAAGGGGTTCTGCCTCTATTGTGGGTTACAGGGCCACCTTTTGAAGTCTTGTCCTACACGGCCAGGAAATGCTCACACCTAAGGTCCTGTCGGGGGCAGACCTTGGGTGGTTTATCCTTGTCCCCAGAACTGCTTAAGGAGAAACCTTTGGTCATGGTTGTCCTTTCCTGGGTGGACTCCTCCATAGTCACTCAGGCTCTTGTTGACTCCGGTGCTGCTGGCTATTTCATTAACAGTGCTTTTGTATCAAAGCACTCCATTCCTGTTTTGCCTCGGTCCGTTCCGCTTGCTATTGAGGCCATTGATGGCAGGCCCCTTCAGCCCACATTTGTTACTCACGAAACTGCTCCGTTGTCCATGGCTGTTGGGGCTCTCCATTTTGAAACCCTCCAGTTCCAGGTGATAAACTCTCCGCATTTTCCAGTTGTTCTGGGTTATCCCTGGCTGCAAAAGCACAATCCCAGTCTCGACTGGCGCAGGTCCGAAATTTTGTTGTGGTTCCCTCAATGTATTTCCACTTGTCTTCGGAAACCAGTTAAAGTCTTGTGCACTTCTTCGGTATCTCAATTGCCAGAGGAGTACCAAGAGTTCCGAGACGTGTTTGACAAGGTGTGTGCTGGTACGTTGCTTCCTCACCGGTCTTACGATTGTGCCATAGACCTGCAATCCAACCTCCTCGGGGCCGGGTGTACCCTCTGTCTGTTGCAGAGAATTGTGCTATGGAGGAGTATGTTGCTGATGCTCTGTCGCGGGGATCATCCGCAAATCCTGCTCTCCTGCAGGGGCTGGCTTCTTCTTTGTGAAGAAAAAGGGTGGTGAGTTAAGACCATTTATCAATTATAGGGGTCTTAATCGTCTTACCATTAAGAATGCTTACCCTATTCCGCTCATTAAGGAACTCTTTGACCGCCTCAAGGGAGCTACGGTCTTTACTAAACTTGATTTGAGAGGAGTGTACAATCTCGTTAGGATTAAGGAGGGTCACGAATGGAAAACAGCATTTAACACCAGGAGCGGGCATTATGAGTATCTTGTAATGCCATTTGGCCTATGTAATGCTCCTGCTGTTTTTCAGGAATTTATTAATGATGTCCTACGAGATATGTTGCAACAGTGTGTTGTGGTGTACTTAGACGACATCCTCATACATTTACCCACACTTGAGGCTCATCGTTCTGATGTTACTCGGGTTCTTCAGAGACTACGTGAGAATGGCCTATTTTGTAAACTTGAGAAATGTGAGTTCCATCAGACTCAAGTAACCTTCCTAGGTTATGTTATCTCCGTTGCAGGGTTCTCCATGGATCCTGACAAGTTATCTGCAGTTCTGCAGTGGCCTCGCCCAGTTGGTCTTCAGTCTATTCAATGTTTTTTGGGGTTCGGCAATTATTATAGAAAGTTTATTAAAAACTTTTCTTCCTTGGTCAAAACTATCACAGACATGCCCCATAAAGAGAATGATCCACTCCATTGGTTACCTACTGCCATTGAGGCCTTTGATAGTCTTAAGACTGCCTTTGCTGCCGCTCCAGTTCTGGCTCATCCTAACCCTGTCCTGCTGTTCTTGAGGTCGATGCGTCTGAGACTGGAGCAGGTGCCCTCTTGTCTCAATGTCCTACGCCTGACGGTTCCTTGCATCCGTGTGGTTTCTTCTCTAAGAAATTGTCTCCAGCGGAGTGCAATTATGAAATTGGCGACAGGGAATTACTGGCCATAATTTTGGCACTCAAGGAATGGAGGCATCTTCTCGAGGGTACTAGCGTGCCAGTGCTCATTCTTACTGACCACAAGAATTTAACTTATCTATCTGAAGCAAAACGTTTGTCGCCCCGACAGGCCAGATGGGCGCTATTTTTGTCTCGATTTAATTATGTGGTCTCCTACCTGCCTGGTAATAAGAATGTTAGGGCTGATGCCCTCTCTCAACAATTTTTGCCTCTGTCCAAGGAGGAGTCTGTACCTACTCCTGTTATACCTCCTGACCATATTTTGGCTACCATACGTACTAATTTGACTTCTCTCTTGGGGGAGGAGATCCTGGCTGCACAAACCAATGCACCGCCTGAGAAACCTAGTGGTAAGTGTTTTGTTCCTGAGAATCTTTGAACTAAACTTTTGCACACTTACCACTATCCTAAAGCTGCAGGTCACCCAGGCAAGAACCAAATGATTTGGTCTGTCACTCGACAATTCTGGTGGCCAGGTCTTCGTTCTGATGTTGCTGCGTATGTTGCCTCCTGCTCAGTTTGTGCACAGAATAAGACTCCTCGACGTCTTCCTGTGGGTCTTCTTCAACCTATTGCTAATGGTGAGCGTCCTTGGACACATCTTTCCATGGACTTCATTGTCGAGCTCCTTGTTTCCAATGGCAATACTGTTATCCTTATGGTGGTTGACCGTTTTTCTAAAATGTGACATTTCCCTTGATGAAGCTGCCTACCGCTCAGGAGCTTGCTTCAATTTTTGCCCGGGAGGTCTTCCGTTTACATGGGTTACTGTTAGGAATTATTGTTAGCATGACTAGCGCCATCTTGTTCTTCGCTGCCATTTTGTCTTAGGCATCCATCTTGTGTAATGAATCTTTTATTATAGTGGTTCATTATGTAGTAAGAAATATGCTGATGTTAGGGAGACTTGCATAGATATAATAGCCCTGAGAATGACCCTGACAATGTGCTTGGATGCATTGTTATCTCTACAAGATGTCAAATGGCTGTGATTTGTGCTGGGCTAGGAGGCCCAGTTACTGTTTATCTGTAGTTAGGTATTTCTGTAGAAATGACTCCCTAACACTCCTTTTCTTCCAATTATTTTTTAAATGAGTTTCTTTGTTCTTATAGAAATACTATGTGAAATGATGTAATTATGAATATGTCACTTGTTAAACCTATATGCTGTAATTCTTGGCTATAAAAGTGCCTAACAACTGGCAATAAACAGAATAGCTTTTGGAATCATAGCTGCGTGGTCTGAAATATATTCTCCTGGACGTCCTGAACAGATAAGTACTGATTTCCAGCTGGTATGGTGTGCCCGATGCCCAGTCCTGAACTGACACCCCCCTCCTGAAACCAACACGTAACAGTTACCCAATGGAGATAGTGTCGGACCGGGGTAGCCAGTTTGTCTCCAGATTTTGGCGTTCCTTTTGTGCTGAAATGGGGATTCAGCTTTCATTCTCCTCAGCATATCACCCTCAATCCAATGGGGCTGCGGAACGGTCTAATCAAGCTCTGGAACAGTTCCTCCATTGCTATGTCTCAGATCACCACAATAATTGGTCTGAACTGTTACCTTGGGCAGAGTTTGCTCGTAATAGTGCTATTAATGCTTCCTCCAAGTTATCCCCGTTCATGGCGAATTATGGGTTTCAACCATCCTTGTTGCCCGGTTCATTCATGTCTCAGGGTATTCCGGCTTTTGAGGAGCATCTCCAGCAACTCCGTTCCACGTGGATGCAGATTCAGGATTGCCTTCATCGTTCTATGCAGCGCCAAAAGTTACAGGCTGATCGTAGGCGTCTGCCCGCACCTTCCTACCAGATTGGTGAGAGAGTTTGGCTGTCCTCCCGCAACTTGAACCTTCATGTGCCTTCCAATAAATTGGCTCCCCGTTATGTTGGTCCTTTTCGAATACTCTGACGGGTTAATCCTGTGGCCTATGCTCTTGACCTTCCTCCTGCTATGCGCATCTCCAATGTTTTTCATGTCTCCCTCTTGAAACCATTGGTTTGTAATCGGTTTACCACTGTGTTGCCTCGTCCCCGTCCTATCTTTGTTGACAACCATGAGGAGTATGAGGTCAGCAGCATTGTTGACTCTCGTATGTCCAGGGGCCGTGTACAGTATTTGGTTCACTGGAGGGGCTACGGTCTGGAGGAGCGTTCTTGGGTTCCCTCCTTTAATGTTCATGCTCCCGCCCTCCTCCGTGCCTTCCATGCCCGTTTCCCCAATAAGCCTTTTGCCCTCCCGCGGGGAGGGGTCGTTGAAGGGAGGGTACTGTCAGGGTTTTTCCCTGTTGTGTTTGCCATGTGCTGCTGGCAGCCATTTTACTCACCTCTCTTCCTGACTTGGTGCATTGTGGGGGATGCTGCTCACTTCCTGCACTTCCTTTTATGGCCAGACTGTTGTGCATCATCCATGTGAGACAGGATGCAGTTTCAGAATTGTGATGTCATCATTTATTATTTAAAGGGCCTCTGTTCAGTATGCTTTGCCTTTGCGTTGTCTGAGACCTGTTTGTGAGAGTTCCTGTGTATTACCTGGCTGCCTGACGTCCTTCCTGGTTCCTGATCCCTGGCTTGTTCCTGACTCTGCTGTTCTCCTTGTTCTTGATTCCGGCTCGTCTGACTATTTGCTTTGGCTCCTGACTCGGCTCGTCTGACTACCAGCTCTGGTTTTGACTCCTGGCTTGTTATTTGACTTGTGGACATTTTATAATTTTTTGCTATTAATAAAGGTGTGATTATTTTTGCACTTCTCGTCTCAGTCTGATTCCTGGCACCCTGACAGTGTGTCTCAGTCTTAGCAGCAGCTTCTGCAGCAAGCAGTTTTGTGTGTGCCTGTCTTTTGTTACACTCTGGACTGGGAGTAAGGACATGTCATGTGACCTCAAAGCCTCCGGACAGCAGGATGCGAGAAGGAGACCGATTTACAACATGAACAAAGTGTTAGAAATAAGTTATTGTAGTGTGGCCAGCTGCAGTGTAGTGTATAATCAGATTCCAATCCCTTCCAGCATTGATATAGGTGAAGTCTGCGTGAGGGAGGGGGTCACAGAGACACAGACTGAGCTGACAGTATATTTTGTAATAATATATTGTTTAGACTGTTAAATAATATATTCACTGACTGGATAAGAAATGTGCTGCAGATAGTGCCTATGTGTGTGATAGCATATGGATCATATAACAACTAATCTGTTTCTGTGAAGCAGTTCTTGATTTGATGCACTTATTATTATAAGTTTTTATGTGCTCTTTCTTTGTAATACAAAAGTCTGCAATATGTTTTTTAATTTACAAAGCAAGTATGTGTGTGGTGTGTGCCTAATGGATAATTATAGAAACACTTCTATAAAGCATTTCTTAATTTAATCCCTGGAATAATGCACATATTATTATTTTTATTATTACAAGTTTTTTTTTTATGAATGTGCCTTTTTTAATTGCAAAACTCTACAATACGTTTTTAATTTGCAAAGCATTGCAGCTTAATTTTCACATAATCCCATTTATTTATTCACTGACATTATTTATGTCATTGTGTCCACCATTAAAATATATTTTACATTTATAAATAACCATTATAGTCTTAGCTTTGCAAACATTTTTATATTTGTAAAACTTGAGGTACTAAAAAACATATTCTGGAGTTTTTTTCATTAAAAAGGCACGTCTATAAAAAAAACTTGTAATAATAATATGTGCTGCTTTTATTGTTTGGATAAAGAAGGGATAAACTGAACAGACTAGAGGGAAGCACAACAGTCATAGACAAAGCTGGGCATCATCTGCTAAAACTATAACAGCACTTACTGTTGGTGACTGATCCTTGAAAATGAACATACTCTGTAGTGTGATATGGAGATACTGACTGTCACTTTATATAGCAAGACTATAGCCATAAAAAATCACTTTCTACAGTTTGACACCATTCTTTTCATTGGTGTGAATGCCCAGCCCCTATTTGTAAAACATTAAAAAGGTGCTAGGAATATTTAGTGTATTCGGATCCAGCTTGAACTTCAATTTTGCTAGTATTTTCATACTCCTTGGCAAACAGGCTAGTCTAATAATCTTCAGATGGTCTGATAACATATTCTTGAGTATAGAGGAGAAATCATGACTGAGGTTCTATATAGTTATGCAGATTAGTGTTTTGGTTTTCACAACAAACTGGTTAATTGCAGGCTCTAAGGTTAATCAGTCTTGTATAAAGAAAGTGGTTATTTAAGGGTCAAAACCCCCTTTTTAAAACTTGTGCTTTGTCCCACACCCCCATAGATGCCAAATAGCACAAACCTGTGCCCTAGATTTTCAAGATGCTAAACCAGCTACTTATCAGTAGGGATGGGCGAATGTTTCTAAAAATTCAAAATTTAAAACAAATTTTGATACATTCGTTTATTCAAATCGAATTTCGAATGTTTATATAACATTCTAACATTCTATTTTCGAATTTTCGTTTTCGAATTTTTCAATAAATTTCGAAAATATTTGTTCGAATAATAGAATGTTTAGCTATATATTCATTCAATTTCGAAATGTAATATTCGAATTCGAATGTGACATTCTAATGTGACATTCAAATTTGAAATAGTATTTCTAGTCTACAACTGTGTTTAATATATGTAATATTCGAATTCGAATGTCACATTCGAATTTGAAATAGTATTTCTAGTCTAATACTGTGTTTTAAATATGATATTCAATTTGAATGTGATAGTTGATTCGAATGTGACATTCGAATTCGAAATAGTATTTCTAGTCTAATACTGTGTTTTATAAATGTAATATTCGAATTCGAATGTGACATTCGATTCAAATGTGATATTCGATTTGAATGTAACATTCAAAATAGTGTTTCTAGTCTACAATTGTGTTTTATAAATGTAATATTCGAATTCGAATGTGACATTCGAAAACTGTAAATAACATTTGAAAATCGAATTTTTAAGAATATTCGTTCTTATCAACATTCTAATATGTAAATCGAATTTCTACAATAACATTCGTTCTAACATTCGAATTCGGATATAAACACATTCGCCCATCCATACTTATCAGGTTATACAATTTGGTTTTTGGCTTCTTTAGGGGTTATAGGACAAAGTATTTAAAGTCCCTTTTAGTTTTCTGACCATATGATGTATTCCACGGCTTCCAGGTGTTCCCTGAAAGTTTGATGTTAAAGTGCTCAGTATATTACATTAATAAACTCCTGTTAAAGGGACAGTATACACCAGTTTTTATTTAAATGCATGTAATAGACACTTCTATAAAGATTAATATGCACAGATACTGATCTTAAAATCCAGTATAAAACTGTTTAAAAACGTAGGCCTGGTTGCCATTGAGATGGTGAAGTTTGGAAACCGGTGGTAACAAAAAAAATCATCATAGACTTTATTGAAGATAAAAAATGTTATCACCAGTTTCCAAACTTTACCACCTCAATGGAAACTAGGCCATACTTAGAAGCTCACAGATTAGCACTGTTGAAAAGGTTAACTGGAACACCCACTGCAAATTTGTTCTATAGCAAAAAAGCAGACGCTTCCCCCCCCTCTGCATATGAAAAGAATCTTTACACAAACAGGAGCAAGCTAGAGTAGGTATACATCGGTATTCGCCTAAAACTTTATGGCTTGGTTAGGAGTCTGAAAAACAGTGCAATGTTAAAAATAAACAAAACTATACATTTAAAAAAAAAAAAAAAGCTGTATGGGCTATTTAAATAGATGATCTACAAAACATTTATGCAAAGAAAAATCTAGTTTATAATGTCCCTTTAATGTTTACAAAGTGCAGCCATGTATATTGTAATAATGTGTAATTTGAAGAAAAAAATATTTGAAAAAAATTAAAATAGAGGGGTTCAAGTGGCGCCAATGGGAAGGAAGTGGAAATAGTCAGTACTTATTTATTTTTGTTTCCAGCTTCAGCACAAACTTTGACCTGCCTGATATCAGACGCGGTAGCAGAGGCAGCTGAGGGCAGCTAGTGGCAGCTGAAGTTAAACTGTTGAAGACTCAAAGAGGCAAGTGCATACAGTTTCAGGTTTCAGATAAAAAAATGAAAAACATATTCAGAAACACTTTAACAAAACAAACTGCTGGTATTGGAGCTGTATTTGAGATTTGCATTAATTTACTAAATGCTTTTATCTGCTGGTATTGGAGCTGTATTTAAGTTATATGCATTACTTTACTACATGGTTTTATGATTTATGTGCTGGTATTGGAGCTATATTTGAGATATATGCATTATATTAGTAAATGCTTTTATCTGCTGGTATTGGGGTATGCACCTTTTAAACTCTATATGGCAATCCCTTGTTAGGCTGAAAATTATGCAAGGGCAGTTTGTGTGTGCTCCATTGAGCAGGGCTGCATGCAATGTCTTTTCCAGCTTCTCACACTAGGAGTGGATTTGTGGCACCTCTTAGTATGGTAAATTATTTTTCTTTTTACAAAACAGTAATGAGTAGAGAAGAAATTGTGTATCATTCTAATTACTAATTAAATGGCCCTGTGCCACAGAATTGTGTTTCTCAACCACATCCTCAAGTAACCCCAACAGGCCAGGTTTTCATTAAAGTTGAACTGGTGCACAGGTGAAGTAATCAGCTGATCAGTAACACCATGGTTACTAACTATGGGCTCTCATTCATCAGCTGACTATTTAATCTGTTAACTGGCTCAGTTATAATGTAAACCTGTCCTGTTGGGGGTATTTGAGGACTGCGGTTGAGAAATAATGCTTTACTTTAAACTCTCTCTATTGGGTTCATATATGTTTTTCTCCGGCGTATCATAGCCAGTGCCTCACTAGCCTCTGACCTCACCGCACTTCATTTAACTGGTTTTGTTAAAATACTTACCTTTTCTTCTTGAAAGCCACTCCAGCGCTTCTCCAGCCCGTCGCAAGCCTCTTCATACGTCAGTAATGATAATTCCGGCATCCCGGGGGGATCATTTCCTAAAGAAACGCTGTGAATGGAGGAAGGCCAGGATCGTCATAGGATGAGGCTTGCAACGAGCGGGGGAAGTGCTGGAGTTGCTTTCATGAAGAAAAGGTAAGTATTTTATCAAAACCAGTGAAATGTAAAGTTTAAAGAATGAAAGTGCCCCTGTTTTCAATAGGATTATTAAAAACCTGGCACTGGTTCATAAACATTTACATTCACTTTAAGCCATTTTCACATTAAATGTTTTAGGATACCCCCACAAGCTGCATGTCATTATTGATTGGTTAGAACTGGAAGTATTTTAAAAAGGATGTCAGTCAATTAGTAATTCTATGGAAATGGCACCTATTTTATGGCCAGGGCATTTCCTCTTTTACAATTTCTGCTTTTTTTCTGGTCCCAGCAGCCATAAATCTGATACATTTTCATACAACAGCACAGAGGATCTTTTCTGCATTCGCTAAGCTGCTAAAATACACTTCTATCTGAATCCCAACATGCCTTA
Organism: Bombina bombina; assembly: GCF_027579735.1. Classification (NCBI taxonomy): domain Eukaryota; kingdom Metazoa; phylum Chordata; class Amphibia; order Anura; family Bombinatoridae; genus Bombina; species Bombina bombina. Next base: position 64,948,564 of record NC_069505.1, read on the forward strand.
TAATTCATTTTGTTTATTACTTTGTTTTAAGAGCAGGATTTACAAGGAATCCATGTTTTACAAAAAGAATACAAAAATTAGATACAGTTCCGTTCAACATCAAAGAAATTAAATCTTGTAAGATCCTTACCATCCCTTTTGTTTCATAGAAATATCCTAAGAAGCTTCTCCCCTGGTTTCCTGTTCTTCCGCTTCTCCATAGGCAAAAAATATTCTCCCTCTGTGCTATTCCATTGAGATTAGGCTTTAGATAACAGAAAGGTGAAGAGGCCATATCGAAAACAGTAGCAGCAAGCAAATCAAATAAAACAAAGCAAAAAAAAGATTGCTGGGTAGTATTATACAGTGATGTAGCAGTAGGGAAGAGGTAATAGTGTGTATCTCATTTCAATTACGCAATCTTTTTATTATTTGCTCTGAAGAGCTGCATTTAAAAGCAGCATTTGTTCTCATTTTCTTAAGAACATTATTTTCATACCTGATACACGTCCGACTGTGAAGGGTCTGTTTTGAGCAGATGTCTTTTATCTTGACGAAAGAAACTTAAACAGGATAGAACTCTTTACTAATGCTTTATTTTTAGGAAAATAGATGGTACAAGAAAGCAGCAGGAGAGCTGAGAGGGGACATCAGGCCAATGTTGGTGAACGCTCAGCTTCTTTCCCCCTTGCCAAGGCCTTACTGAGCAGAGACTTTCTCTTCTGATTTTGTATTGCTTAAAGGGACATTAAACAATGACTAAATCATTGATAGAACAATGTATTCAGAGCAAATATTAGCCTGAGAATAATATATACAAGTATTCGGCTAGATTACGAGTTGTGCGTTTGGAGGGGTGTATTAGTTATGTGTACAGTACTTTATTTCCATTGTGCACTTTTCTTAACGTAGGTATTACGAGTCTCAAAACAACCTCGTAACACGACGCGGTAACACAACTACCGCGTTTATTTTTTACGCGTAATCACGGCAGCGTTAAACATTCTCCCATAGAGATCAATGATAAATTAAAGAAGCACAGATTTTTCAGCTAACACTAGATCTCGCGAGAAATACACACTGCTCTGTCATATTACGTATACCACATAAGGCACAACAAAAACACACATCAAATGTACTAACAACAATCACGCAACATAGCACATACGCATTACACATTCACAATCGGAAAAGAAAAAGAATAAACAACATTTACACTAATCGAGGAATACATAAATACCTTACGATCTTGCAACACGGAACAAAACAACACGAAAAAAGAATTGCACACTCATACACAAACAAAACATTCGCATTCAAGATTACGGAACATTAGTACAAAGAAACATTTACACCACTTCACAAATACGACACCATCACAAATCACCATTTATATTTACAGATAATACTTTTGGACAATGTTATGCAAAACGATCACTATGACATCATCGCATTATACACATTCCACAAATACTAACTCAATATGAGCATGCACAAATTCACACAACTAATACACATTGCACACATACTAATTACTAACAAAGCACACCTGAACATACTTTACTTTGCAAACCGGTACATCATTAAACATTTACATAGGGTATATAAGCATGCTATAAGCATAGCTTCTTTGACTGTGTTGCTGGAGGATTTTTGGAGATTAGAGAGTTATTTGTATTGTGAGATTTAGTGAGTGAGTTAGTTAGTGGTAGTGTGAGAGAGTGAGTTAGTTAGTAGAAGTATGAAATAGTGAGTTAGTTAGTGGTAGTGTTAGAGAGTGAGTTAGTTAGTGGTAGTGTGAGAGAGTGAGTTAGTTAGTGGTAGTGTGAGATAGTGAGTTAGTGGTAGTGTGAGATAGTGAGTTAGTTAGTGGTAGTGTGAGATAGGGAGTTAGTGGTAGTGTGAGATAGTGAGAGAGCGGTAGGGAGCCAGAGTTTGTTTGGGTGAGTGTGCAAGTGGATTTTCTGAATACTTAACACATTTACACGCAAACACATTCAATACATACATACACTTATCAATAACACTACATACACTCCATACCCCATCCCCTCTCATACTACACTCCATACCCCATTCCCTTTCATCCCATACCCCATTCCCTTTAAGCCCATACCCCATTTCCCTGTAAGCCGATACCCCATTCCCTTTAAGCCCATACCCCATTCCCTGTAAGCCCATACCCATCCCATAGTTAGATTTTGTTTACATATCCTCATTTTAGTCTTTGTCTACATTTTTGTCTGTTTAATACTCCTTACCCTCTTTTATTTATATCCCTTTCACACTTTGAGCACTTCCCCCCCCATTTTTGTTATTTATTTTGACCCCCTTTGGGCACATTCACTTTTTGTTTGAGTATGTCGGGAAGGGGGGATAGGGGGAAGATTAGCCCAGAACTATTAGAGTTCCTCAGGAATCAGTTTAGAGAAGAGGTTGTAGAGGAGGTCAGGCAGCAGGTCAGGCAGGAGGTTAGTCAGGAGAAGGGGAGAGGGAGAGGAAGAGGAACAGGACAGGAAGGGGGACAGGAAGGGGGGTAAGCGGTGGGTGGACCCGGCCACTTTGTTCAAGATGAACAAGTGGCTTGGCCCAGTGACGGGCAGTGTAGAGCTTCACAGTCCGGGAAACAGAGGCTCACATCACAGGGGAAAGCCAAGCTGACTAGGGAGGCGAGATATACTATGGATGAGAAGGAGGCCCTCATAGAGGCTTATATGGAGAGGGCTAGGATGCTGCAGGCTCAGAAGGCCACCCCTAGGAAGAAGAGGAAGCTATGGCTGGAGATCAGGGATGCCGTTAATGCAGTGGGGGTCCATAACAGGGATGTCAAGTCCATACAGCATCGCTACCAGGACTGCAAAATGGAACTCAAAAGAAAGCTCTCGAGGGAGAACCAATATCTAAAAGGGACCGGTGGTGGTCCTGAAATGATCGTGGAATATTCCCGATGGGAGGAAATGTTGCGTCCCAGCATCTCCGAGGTGGCCATAGTCGGTATCAGAGGAGTCGATACCGGGAATCTGCCACTCTCATACTCCGGTAAGCTCATTTAATAATCTCTTTACATCAAAAATAAAGAATGTTTTTATGGATATCATTAACGCAATAACGCTTTTTTAGACATTATTACGTAAATGCATTCACAATTACCTTGCGAAAGTTGCATTTCACAAAAGGCCATCATATTGGTATCTAGTCTACAGATTAGGTGGGCATTTAAACAGACTGTAAACATACGCAAAAACACATTCAGATTGACCATATAGATATCAGAAACACGGTTTGGAAAATACGGAAATCGTATTGATTGTTGTATTTGAAAGTGTATTAATGAGGCTGCCTTTGTAATTCTATTGTAAGCAAAAGCATTTACATCTTTATTTGGAACTGTGCTAATATATCGATTTCTTTCTTTTTACAATATACAGAGTCTGAGCCCGGGGAGGAGGCAGCACAGCACCCACAGGCTCCTCCTTCACCCAGGTATGAGAGTGGTGCAGATGACTCGCCACCTCGGGGAGACATGGAAGACATCCCTCTATCCTCATCCTCTGAAGAAGCCCCCACTGCAGAAGAGATCCCTGCAGCAGCCCCTCCTGCACCAGCAGCCCCTCCTGCACCAGCAACCCCTCCTGCACCAGTAGCCCGCCCTGCACCAGCAGCCCGCTGTGCACCAGCAGCTCCTCAGGAGGAGATAGCAGAGCAGCAGATATTAAGAGATTTTCTGGAAGAGATGCGTGCCTCCCGGAGAGAACAGGCTAAAACCAGAATCCATCTGACGGAAGCAATTGATGAGATTTGACTAAACCAAAGACAGATCTTGCTTACTCTGGAAGATATATTGCAGGTCCTCTGGGAGGCGCATAACGCACCATCTGCTGCTGGGCCATCTGCTGCTGGACCATCTGCTGCTGGGCCATCTGATCCTGGGCCATCTGCTGCTAGACCATCTGCTCCTGGCCCTCTTCTATCTCATCCTCAATCTCCTCCTCAGCTGGGTGATTCCAATACTCCTCCTTCCCCTCTTCCACAAACATCTCCGATGAGAACTTGTCAGAGGGGCAGTTGCCCCCTCAGCGCCTCAGTCTCATGGGAAGAGGGGAAGGAAGAGGAAGGAAGTTTTTTTTTAAATATATATATATATATATATATATATATATATATATATATATTTAGTTATTTAATGTGTAATGGATAGGTATGTGATGATGTGGTCTTCTTACACTTGTGGAGCACACTCTGTATATAATCTGCTTCTATGGGACCGGGTCCATGGAGGCATATCGTTTGCAGAGTGCGTTTTACAAGTGTGTGGAGACCACATCATCACATACCTATCCTTGTTCATTACATTGATTGGTTTCTGTGATGTGATGTCCAAACTGTTTCCCTAATCTCAAACAAAATGACCATTACAATTATACATCATGGCATATCACAGTTTTGATGCCAACAACACAGCTTAAAGGGACAGTCATAACATTAATTATTGTTGGTTACAAAGAAAACACTTTATTACGCATTATCAAGTTTGGAAAAACAAGACTTACAGAAATACACGTTTTACTTTTGTGATTAACCTTGTATCTATGCCTCTGAAAAATGACCACTTATTTCTGTTCTTTTGACAGATCGGCATTTCAGCCAATCACTGATTAATCCAGGGTAACTATACTGCATGAGCTCAATGTTTTCTATATGAAACACAAAAAAATCATGCCCTCTAGTGGTAAAAATGCATTCAGATTAGATGCACTCTTCAAGATCGAAGAAATGAGCAGATGAACCTCCTTGGTTTAGCTATCAACTAAGAATACCAAGAGAACTAAGATAAATTGTTGATAAACATTTGAGATATATTTTATAAAAATTGCTTTTTTGAGATATGAAAAGACCCTTTACAAAAATAGGAGCAAGTTGGAGAAGGTAGCTGATGGTATTCACATCAAACTTTGGGGCTTGGTTAGGACTCACAGCAATGGTATTTAAAAATAAGCAAAACTATACATTTTTAAAACATTATGGCCTATATAGATAGATCATCTACAAAACATATATGCTACAAAAAAATGAGTGTATAATGTCCCTTTAAGAAAAAAGACCAGGACATAACATCTAGAATAAGTAGGCATCTCATATATTTAGCATATGATAAAGGTCAATGCATATTGATTACTTGATTCAAATACAATAGCGCATCTTTAGGAATTAGATATGTAGAAAATTCAACACAACACAGTAATTATTTATAAAAAGGAAAATATTGTTGACAAACATATTAAACAAGATGGAGTATATTCATGGATTTGCACTTGCCTCAAAATATATTATGCATGAAAAACATATTGCCTTCATTCGTTTCTTCAACCAGACAGCCAACAAAAGAGATTTTTGTGATCTTTATCAGCTATGGTTCAACAATGTACATGATTGACACAATCCATACTCGTCATGGTTTTAAACTTGTCTTCTCATTCACAAACGTGGGTTACGTGCAAAATCAAATATTGCGGGACAACGTAATCCAATAAGACGGATTTAACACCTTGGCATGTGACGTCTTAAGCAACATGGCACATCCAAGATCGCGTAAAAACGTCATCCAATCAAAGACGCATCTGAGATCGTGTAAAAACGGCATCCAATCCAATAACTCATTTTACAGCTTGGCATGTGATGTCTTTTTTTTTTTTTATCTTTTTATTATTGAGGTTGTCAAAATACATATCATACATTGAAAATTCAATTGCCAGTAGTCTCAAGAAACATGTTACAATAGAATATAGGAGCATAGTTAACAAAAGTACAATCATATCGAACAGTAACCTGCATGTTACCTGTAAAATAATTTTAACCCAACATCAAAGATCATAGCTGTTCGGAATGTAGATATAATAAACTTGTGCCAATAACAGTGCTTACAATAGCAATCTGCCCCAAAAATTGAATTGTAACAGTGAAACCTCATTTTTTATGTATAGAGAAAATAGGGAAGGGATTATTAGTGGCCGCTATATTGGCAAAGAAATATAAAAAGTATCAGGGGAAGGTTCTGCGGAATCTGCGTTCCTATGTTTAGCCAGTAAACAAATCCAGGAGGGGGGGGGAGGCGGAGCCACTAATATGAAAATTATAGTTTTAGGGCGAACTTTATGAATATATTCTTATAACAGAAATTTCCTAGAGCTATCTCACAAGCAATTGTACACCCAAGGGCTATACATATACACATATGTCTATAAACAGAGTAAGATAACAAACCATATCCTGGCCAAAAATTTTTTAAGCATATAACAGTTGGCAACTTTTTATATTAAGTAAAATAAAATAAAATGTAATCCCACCACGATTAACTAAATCTGGCTGTAATTTAAATGTTAGTATGGGTCTCCGGCTCATTATAACTGAAATAGAGAGTTCATCAACAGAGCATAAAAAAATTTGAGTATAAGTCTAGCATAGCTATAAATTGTGACCACCTCCGTGGAGCATTTTTTCTTAAAAATAACATCATAAGTTCAGACTGGATACACATTTAACCCTCCTGCAAAATGTAGTGTACAAAGCTAAATAAACATGAGACCGTTATATACAGTGGGTCAGTTTTCTGTAGGACTATAGCTTTAGAGATATGCCCATAACTAGCCTGACATACATAGATATTTCAGTGTAAGCCTATGAGAGGCTAACAAAGCCCCTATGAGAGGCTAACAAAGCATGCCTGGAGGCCATTATATAATATACATATTCAGATCGACAAGAAAACAGTATATGCTAACTATTATATCAGGGCAATAAACCGGCGTGTTGCACATATCACACTGCTACTTAGACTTAGCCAAAAAGCATCACATCCACGCATCCACATTCAAACCAAGATCATGAAAATTAAAATATGAAACTCGCAACAAATTACTTATGAGCAAACTGAAGTCGCCATGGTAATCAGGCAATGTGTTGAGGGTGATAGTGTAAGTCCCAGAACAAAGTGACCAAGAACTAAGACATCAGGCATTACTGCCGTCATAAATAACTCAAGTCCTGTCGGCAAAAGTATATAATATGAATCCGAGTGATTAACCACACAGACACTAGGATGTAGTTCCTCTCGAGTGGGGCATATTCACCTATCCCACGCCAGTAGTCCAGAAAACTTGCCCCAAGAGAGCGGCATAGGGTTTCAGTGAAACCGGCTGGTCTAGCTTCTCAGCTGCTTGGAAGCAAATCTCCTGTAGTAGTACAGCCAATACAACACAGTTGACTGCGTTATATGCGCATCCATCTACTTCCTCCATGCGGGTTATCCAGAGTGATAGCCCGCGGTCAGCAGTCAAACCGCTAGGGCCCCTCGCTGTCGGTCTCACCATACCGGACAGGTATACTGGGTTGCCCTGTTTATACTCTGGGTCTTCTGGTGGGTCAAAATGTTCAGCGTCCTGTTCTCGGGGCAGCCGTATCCTTTGAGACCTGATCCTGCCATTGTGACTTGTCATTGACCCGCTTTTGTTGGGCCATGGGCAACGTTGCTTCTGGGGTTATTGTCACGGAGACATGATTTTGAAGCTCCCCAGGCTTTTCAATTTGTGTCGAGCCGTCAATGCTTTGAAGCACTGCCAATTCGAATTGTGCAAAGAGTTCGGTCAGTACATGTACGATGTCCGCCATTACAAATGGTGAAGAGTTTGGTGCAGGGAATCCGCAGTTAGTCATGTGAGTAATAGTCCCCGGAATATAATCTTATAGCTCAGACATTTAAAAGGGATAATGTGCGGTGCCACAAACTTCTCTAAATTCTCCCGTTGTCTGTCTTGTATAACAATGGTGGCTTTATGTATACTTCAGTAATGCTGGTATCAAATGGATTATAAGAGAAATCGTATCTGTGTACTTTGAGGCCCAGGGGCCTACAGGGAAAATATATGCGGCAGCCCCAGCCACGCCATTCACGAGTACTGTGCGCAGCTCACTTGGAGAGCATAGGTCAGGGTGTCAGTTGATCGCTCCTGTACCTCAAATATATTAAGTCAGGGATCTTAGCTTCCTGAAAAAACAATCTTTGGTAGAATATCTCTTCTTAGTTGCAGATAGAAAGCAAAGTATATAGAATACATGCAGGAGCTCCTCCAAAACACGTCCTGCCGCTCCAAGCATAGGCTCCGCCCCGGCATGTGATGTCTTAAGCAACATTGGTGCATCCGAGATCGCATAACAACGTCATACAAACAAAGGCGCATCCGAGATTGCGTAAAAACGTCAGCCAATACAAGGACTCATTTTACAGCATGGCATGTGACGTCTTATGCAACAGGGCGCTTCCGAGATCGCGTAACAATGTCAGCCAATCAAAGGCGCATCCGAGATCACGTGAAAATGGCATCCAATCCAAGGACTAATTTTACATCTTAGTCAAAGGGCCCTTTGATAAAGCCACCATGGCGAAACACGTCAGTGGCGTCCCTGCTCCCTCTCCCTTCTTTTAAATTGCATTTTGTCTATTTTGCTACCCTCGGTATTACTAGGTACATTTTTTTATAGTTGGTCATTACGGTATTAATAGGTATCTTCCTTATTTTTTTATTTATTTTTTTCGTTTTAAATGCTTTATTGAAAATAACATAAAAAGATATAACATACAGATCTACCAATCAATCCATGTAGCAGCACGGTGATCAGTGCTTCATTATCCAATACAACTTTAAGCACAAAACATATCAGTCCTTTAAATTCTTGTATTCTGGTGAGTGGAAAGACAATTAAATCATTAGATAAACATTCAGATGGGCTTATATATACAAGGCAACAAGTTATCTTCAGTAATATAAGACGGTATGATGCTTTTCACGTGTTGCAGAACATCGAGGTCAGACATGCCCTGCTATAGGTTATTAAAGAGTTTCATAAAGTACTAGCCAGTGGCCGACAGACCCAGAGGGGCAGGGGTGTGTGGCGTGTGTAGGGTAGGTGAAGAGGGATGGGGATGGAGGGGAGGGGTCATGGGGGTAGGCGAGCGCCGTCGCCATTTCGGGTGGAGAGGGATCCAGGGGATCTCAAATCTTGGCAGCATTCCATCTCATGAGCATTAGCTCATGTCTATCTGTCCTGCCTGTTTTGTAAAAATGATATCTTTCTAGGTCTAACATCTCTTCTACCTGTTCCTTCCACTTAGCCAGTGTAGGGGTTTCCTGTGTTTTCCACCTTTGTGGAATCAGTATTTTAGCACTATTGATCATGATATATAGTAATGCGGTCTTGGTGTCATCCTTGAGATTTGGGATTTTGTGAAAAAGCAAGATATCTGGGGATTTAGGTAGCTGGGAGGCTAGCGTTTTATTTGTGTGATATGACATCTTCCCAGAATGAGCCTAGCTTGGGGCAAAGCCACCAGATGTGTAGCAGTCCTGCTACCTCATCGCAATCTCGCCAGCATTTGTCGTTAGCATGCTTATATATTTTTTTGAGTCTTAGTGGGGTTAAATACCAATGGGAGAGGAACTTGTAGTTCATCTCCTGAACCCTAGCTGAGATTGATGCCTTTTTATGATGTATGAATTTTTTTTGCCATTCTTTGTCAGTGATTCCTGTTTCTAATTCAGATTGCCATTTGCGGCAATAGGAAGGAAGAGACTCAGGGCCTACGTCCAATAACAACTCATATACTACTGAAATTGTGTGCCTGGGGGGTCAGGAGTCGTGCATAATGTCTCCAATCATGTGAGTGGTCTCGTGATATGGCGGCTTAGTCTGTGTTTATCCAGGTAATGGGATAATTGCATGTGTGTGAGCCAATTAAGTGTGAGGCCTTCATCACTCTCCTGGATCTGCTGAGCCGAGACTATCTTTCCTTGGTCTATGATATTTTTCCAGGTGTGTTTGGGGAGTTTAGGAGCGTAGTTTGAGGAGAATTTTAGGGGAGGGAGGGACGTTATTTCTGGATTATTTCGTAGTGGTGTTAGAGGGGAGGGTCTAGAGGATATATGTGTGCTTGTTGCCAGTAATTTGTCCCATTGAGAGAGAAAATCGTTAATAAGAGGGTAGTTCTAAGTGGAAGGTGGTCTGTGTGCCGGACACATCCAGCCCAACCAACCGAAGTTATGTACCTGAAAAATGTCCCTATCAAGTTGTATCCATCGTTTGTCTGCGGAGTTGTAACTCCAGTCGATTTGCCTCTGTATAATGGTCGTCAATCTATACCTCGTTATGTCTGGTATGCCTAAGCCCCCTTTGTCTCTGGGCCTATATAAAGTCTTTCTTGGTACTCTCGGTTTTACTGTGCCCCATATGTATTGCTCTAAGGTCCTTTGTAGCTGGTTGATAAAAGTTTTAGGTATGGGTATTGGCAGGGTCTGGAGGAGATAAAGAATTCGGGGTAGGACATTCATTTTAATCACATGGACCCTGCCTATCCACGAGATAGGTTTACTTCTCCAGCAGGATAAGTCCCTAACAATGTTGGCTTGTAAAGTCTTATAGTTTTGGATATACATTTGTTCAAAGTCGCCTGTTAAGGTAATCCCTAAATATTTTAATTGAGTTGGTTGTACTCTCAAGGGGCATATGTGTTTGATCTTCTCTACCACTAGGCTAGGTGTATTCAACATGAGAATCTCCGATTTAGTCAGGTTTAAATGAAAATTCGAGTGTTTGCCATACTCTGTGAAAGTGTCTAATATTGGTTTTAACGAGTTTTCTATATCAGTGATTGTGAGCAAAATATCATCGGCGTACATGGCCACTTTATATTCCGATGTGTTTATACTAACGCCCTTAATCTGTGGGTGAAGTCTGATTTTTTGTGCCAGAATTTCGATGGTGAGAGCGAAAAGAATTGGTGACAGTGGGCAACCCTGCCTTGTACCATTCTTGATCTCAAATGGCTCGGACAGGATTGAGTTCACTCTGACCTTTGCCGTGAGTTCTGAGTATAGTGCGAATATCTTGTTTATAAAAGCCTGCTCAATGTTCAGCCTCGACAGAGCGGCCCTGAGAAAGTCCCAGTCCACCCTGTCGAAGGCTTTCTCCGCGTCTGTGGAGATCAGAGAAAGTGGGATTTTGTTGTTTTGTGTATAGGTTATAAGCTGCAGAACTTTTAGGGTGTTATCCCTGGCCTTCCTACTGGGGATGAATCCCACCTGATCTGGGGAGATCACCAAACAAATCAGAGGGTTGAGCCTGTCTGCGAGGACTTTCACAAATATTTTCATGTCCGTGTTTAGTAGGGATATGGGGCGAAAGTTTTGTGGGAAATCTGGTGCTTTGCCAGGTTTTGGCAGGACAGCTATATAAGCCTCTAGCATTGTTCTACTAAATCCCCCAGATTTTTCTAGTGAATTAAATAATATTGTTAGTTTGGGTATTAGGATATGCGCAAATTTCTTATAATATTTGGCTCCATAGCCATCTGGCCCCGGGCTCTTGCCCAGAGGTAGATCATGGATTGCCTGTAGGATCTCTTTACTTTCGATTGGGGAGTCAATTCTCTGTGACTGCTCGTCAGTTATACAGGGAATCTCTATTTGGTCTAGGTACTGGCTAATGTCTCTCGTTCTAGTATCTTTGTTGCAGGGTTGGGCAGGAGTCCTCAGCAGGTTATAAAGTGAGGCATAATAGGTCCGGAAGGTTTGTGCTATGGATATACTGTCTCGCTTAGCCTGTCCTGAACTGGTTTTGATTGTGTGAATGTGTTGTTTGAGTTGCTTGCGCTGGAGTGCCCTAGCTAGCAGCCTGCCTGATTTATTCCCTTGCTCGTAGTAGCGTTGTTGTAAAAAGAAAGCTTGCTTTTGTTGTTTATATTGTAAATGTTTGTTAAGTTCTTTTCTAATATCTTTAAGTTTTGCTAGTAGCGTCATGTTGTCAGGGGTGTTTTTGTGGGCATGTTCAAGCATTTGTAGTTCCTTAATGAGAGAGTCATATGTTAGCCTAGTTTGCTTAGCCAATTTAGCCTTATGTTTTAAGAATTCCCCCCTGATCACACACTTGTGCGCTTCCCAGATATTGGTGTATTTGGTATCAGTGCTGTCGTTGAAATGGAAGTATTCTTTCATGACCTTTTGTATTTCCGTCCCTACCATCAGCTGGTCCAGTAGTGTGTCGTCTAGCCTCCATTGGAATGGGGTTATTGGTATATCTGGCCAATTGATTAGGCAGGAGATAGGTGCATGGTCTGACCAAACAATGGGGTGTATGGTTATATTTTTAATTAAGGAGAGACACAGTGCGTCTGTGAGGATGTAGTCAATCCTCGAATAAATATTATGGGGGTGTGAATAGAAGGTGAAGTCAGACTTGTCAGGGTGCAGGACGCGCCATGCATCCAACAGGGCCAATTCTGATAATTGTTTATTAATATTTTTGATGTCTCTTTTGGGAATGGAGGATGAACCCCCATAGGTATCAATTCTGGGGTCTAATGGTAAGTTGAGGTCTCCCCCCAACAGCAGTATCCCCTTTCTATGGTCCAATATTGTGTTTGATAACCCTCTCATAAACTTTTTCTGTGCCGAGTTTGGGAAGTAGACATTGACTATGGTTATTGGCCTACCATACATTAAACCCGATACCAAAAGCAGTCTGCCCTCAGTGTCCCGCTCCACGTGCAATGTCTGAAATGGTATATCATGTCTAATGAGTATACAAACTCCTTTTTTTTTTAGTAGGTCCTGAGGAGAAGAAAGTCGTGGGGTACCTATGGTGTAATTGTTTAGGTTCTCTGCCCTTCTTGAAATGTGTTTCTTGTAACAGTATTATGGCACTTTTCCGTCTATATAGGTCAGATAGAATGATGTTTCGTTTATGTGGGGAATTAAAATCCTTCACATTTGCCATGGTAAAAGCAACAGGGTGCGACGACTCCTGGTTGAGCATGATGAGAATGCAAGACAGTAGGCACGACCCTATTAATATCGTTTGCATGTTGTAGCGTTTGGTGTTCTATGTGACTTGAGGGGAGGGGTGGGGGAGGTAAACTAGGGGAAAAGGGAGAGTGTTGGGCCGGGTCTAAATCGGCCGCTGGCTTTCAAATGCTCTAGCTAACGTGATGCTAGTGAAGTATAGATATTGGGGTAAATATTTGTCAGTGTAAGATACACAGTAGTGTGCCCCCTTCTCTCTTCCTTTCTCTTTTTTTTCCCCCCTCAGGGAATCTCGTAATCACCAGATACTCTAAACACGATCGCCAGGTTTAATCTGTCACAGTGTTTGTGGTGATTAAAAAATTGTGGGGAATGAGATCCTAAACTGTATTTTTAAAAGATAGATTTAGAAGAGTAAATTCTATAAAAGAAATGGACTAATGGAAATGTCTCTGCAGTGGGTTGCGGCGTTAGTGGGTGTGTGTGCATACAGTGGGGGACCACCTTAGTTGAATTCATTTTCCCATGAGTATGATATTTATCTAGGGTGTTATGCAGCCCTCAAGGAGCGATGTTGGAGTGTAAATGTCTTTATGCCTGAGGCCATAACTTTAGTGGTCTGCATGTGCTGTAGCTTACTCCTACGCTGTAGACATAGAATATATAGGTGAAGTAAAATGAACCTTAATTAGAAAAAGTAAACAAGCATGCATAACATTAATGTCAGTAAGTTAGATAGCTAACCCTGTAACCTACGAGAACCATGGTAACATTGCTCTATGGAAAATTTTGAAGGCAACACAGTAGTTATGTTTTTCAGTATCGTACTATACATTTGTTAATTACTAAGACATTCATCTGTAACTTAATCTTACGTTGTAAACATGGATTATATGGGGTGAATAAAAAAGAACCTTATTTAGAAAAAGTAAACAAGTATGCATAACATCAATGGCAAAAAGTTAGATAGCTAACCCAGTGACCTTCAAGAACCATGGTAACATTGCTCTATGGAAAATTTTGTAGGCAACATAGCAATTATATTTTCCAGCATCGTACTATGCATTTATTAATTACTAAGGCATTCATTTGTAGGTCTTATAACACATTTTTAGTGACTATATGTTATGCGTGGATTCACATTTTAGAAACTAGAACTAGATTGCCGGCCTTGTCCATTGCGATTGAAGGTGTAACAGTAGGTACTTAACTAGTTAAGTACGGCCAAGAGAAAACGAATAAAGTGTAATAGGCCATTACCAATGAACGGGCCACAGTCCCAAGAGAAAACAACTTAGCTAAGAAAGTCAATATTGGTGTGTAAGTATACCAAATCGTCCTGGCTAAAGACATAAACAGAGATTGTACATTACTTATCTGTCTTCCATCAGTTCTTGGGGGCCAGTTGCTGCTGACCAGGATCCTTTGGTCAATGGTTCTTCAGCCATTCACTTAGTAGGTTGGTGTGATGCCCGAGCCATATCTCTATTCCGGCTCTGAGAGGGTTGCTCCTGGTTGTTGCTCCTGTTGTCTTGCTTATCTTTAGGTGCTATACCCAGGACTTTGTAGAAGTCCCGAATTTCTTCCCCCGGCCTGTAGGTCGCAGCTTTCCCGTTGTTGTTGGCAACGATGCAGACAGGGAAACCCCAACGATATGGGATTTTGTGATCCCTGAGATTCTCTGTTATAAATTTGAGTTCTCTACGTTTCTGCAGCGTAGCTGGTGAGATGTCCGAGAATACTTGTATTTCATTGCCAGCATGCGTGACAGGGGCTTTTTTCTGCCTCCTCTTGCTATATCTTCTTTATCCACGAAGCTCAGGAAGCATACGATGACATCCCTGGGAGGTGCTTTGTTTGAGGGCTTAGGACGTAGTGATCTGTGTGCCCTTTCAATGGGGATGTCTGGGGAGGAGGGTATGCCTTTTATTACTCTGAAAAGATCTTGTAGACAGCCATTCAATGATATAGGTGATATTGACTCAGGTATGCCTCTAATGCGAAGATTGTTTCTTCTATTGCGGTTATCAAAGTCTTCGACCTTGTCTAGTAAGAATGGAATAGCTTCATTTTGTTGTGAGATTGAGTGGGCATGATTTTGAATTTTAGAGTGCATAGCTGTCTGTGCACCTTCTAGCCCCTCTACCTTGCTGGCAACCTCTGATATTTCTTTCTTCAATTCGTTGAATAGGCCCCTCACCTCTGATAACACCTCCTTAATGTCTTCTTTAGATGATAGGGTTTTCAGGTCTTCTTTGGTGATACTGGCGAGGTCTGAATGTCCTCCATCTGTATCTCTTTCCCCTTCATTAGGTTGTGGGTCCTGGACAGCACACTTTTCTGAGGTCATAGTGCTTGCCTGTGGCTTCATAAAGTGATTCATTGTAGCTTGCTGGGCCTGTTTTTCAGCCTTTTGTGCCCTTTTGCAGGGCATGCCAGGGGTCTGAGGTGTTTGGAGATGTATACTATATGTTTCTGCTGATGCAGTAGTTTGTCCCTTATAGCTTGAGCTATTCAATAATGTCTCTGTCTTTAGGAGCAATTTATGTGCAATAAGGGTTAACACAATATTGGTCCTCTTTCAGTTATGAGGCCTTGGTACAGGGCGCCTGACTGGTGTTTTGTTTAACTATTTATTTATTTTTTATTTTATTTTTTTATATATATATTTTTTTTTAATTTCTTGTTTTGGTGTCTTCTTTTTTATGTTTTTCTTCTTTTAGCAATATGAAGAAAAAAAAACCCTTTTGCTGTGAGGGCCGTATGGGGTTGTGTAAAGCAGTTCTGCCTTATGTGGCTATCTTCCTGTTCTCTGTGGATTATGTATTTATTATATTGGTGGGTCAGTGCAGTACAGTTTACCGGTCAGCTCCTTACCCCTGGGCGCTTCCAGAAGATCACAAAGCCGATGTGTAACGGCCCTCCATACACCGGGCCCTCTAACTTCCTGTCGGTTGCTAATAGTGGCGACCGCGGTCTAGGTCGCGTCTCACAGTAATAGCCAGCAGCGCGTTAGAGAAGGGTCACTGCTCCGGTCACGCTGGTGGGATCAGATGCCAGGTTTTGTGAGGTGGGTATGATCTTTTGCTGAGCGCCACTCACTGCGGTATCACCAATAAGTCCTCCGACTCTTTATGCCTCTTTGCGGCCGTTATGCCACGTGGGTGTGTTTTTCTGATGGGGTTATGCTCCGCTGTGCTCCGTTTCTTTTCTGCTCCTAAAACAGGTAGTCTGCAAGTGATCCTTCTATGGGTGGGTTATACACGCTTCCCCCACTGCTTTTGGGTATTATTTTATAGAGTTGTCCATTCTTTTGATAACTACAGTTGTTAAGGACTACGGAGCCGTGTTAGTGTGCGGCCATATTCCTGGGCTGCTAGGCTCCGCCCCAAGGTATCTTCCTTATTTTGGTATCAATAGGTAGTACTAACGGTATTAATAGGTGGTTTATTCCATCTTGGTATTAATAGGTATACCTATCTTTATTTCGTATTTACCCCACTAAGTAAAGACTTATTTAGAAACTCTCAGTTTAGCTATGTTGAAAAGTTAGCTAGAAAGCCCATTGCAAGTGGGAAATAAGACACTCCCCACTCCCCCTTCTTTTGCATATGAAAAGACCCTTTACAAAAATAGGAGCAAGTTGGAGAAGGTAGCTGATGGTATTCACATCAAACTTTGGGGCTTGGTTAGGAATCAGAAACTCACAGCAATGGTATTTAAAAATAAGCAAAACTATACATTTTTAAAACATTATGGCCTATATAGATAGATCATCTACAAAACATATATGCTACAAAAAATGAGTGTATAATGTCCCTTTAAGAAAAAAGACCAGGACATAACATCTAGAATAAGTAGGCATCTCATATATTTAGCATATGATAAAGGTCAATGCATATTGATTACTTGATTCAAATACAATAGCGCATCTTTAGGAATTAGATATGTAGAAAATTCAACACAACACAGTAATTATTTATAAAAAGGAAAATATTGTTGACAAACATATTAAACAAGATGGAGTATATTCATGGATTTGCACTTGCCTCAAAATATATTATGCATGAAAAACATATTACCTTCATTCGTTTCTTCAACCAGACAGCCAACAAAAGAGATTTTTGTGTTCTTTATCAGCTATGGTTCAACAATGTACATGATTGACACAATCCATACTCGTCATGGTTTTAAACTTGTCTTCTCATTCACAAATGTGGGTTACGCGCTAAATCAAATATTGCGGGACAACGTAATCCAATAAGACGGATTTAACACCTTGGCATGTGACGTCTTAAGCAACAGGGCACATCCGAGATCGCGTTAAAACGTCATCCAATCAAAGGCGCATCTGAGATCGTGTAAAAACGGCATCCAATCCAATAACTCATTTTACAGCTTAGCATGTGATGTCTTAAGCAACATTGGTGCATTCGAGATCGCGTAACAACGTCATCCAAACAAAGGCGCATCCGAGATCGCGTAAAAACGTCAGCCAATACAAGGACTCATTTTACAGCGTGGCATGTGACGTCTTATGCAACAGGGCGCTTCCGAGATCGCGTAACAATGTCAGCCAATCAAAGGCGCATCCGAGATCACGTGAAAACGGCATCCAATCCAAGGACTAATTTTACATCTTAGTCAAAGGGCCCTTTGATAAAGCCACCATGGCAAAACGCGTCAGTGGCGTCCCTGCTCCCTCTCCCTTCTTTTAAATTGCATTTTGTCTATTTTGCTACCCTCGGTATTACTAGGTATATTTTTTTATAGTTGGTCATTACGGTATTAATAGGAATCTTCCTTATTTTGGTATCAATAGGTAGTACTAACGGTATTAATAGGTGGTTTATTCCATCTTGGTATTAATAGGTATACCTATCTTTATTTGGTATTTACCCCACCTTAGTATCAACAGAAATACTTACGGTATTAACAGGTATTTACTCTACAAAACTAACGGTATTAATAGGTATTTATTCCTTCCTGGTATCAATAGATATACCTACCATTATTTGATATCTACCTTATCCTGGTATCAACAGGCTATTACAGGTATTTACTCCATCTTGGTATTAACAGGTATATCTATCTCCATTTTGTAACATTTACGGTATTAATAGGTATTAACTCTATTCTGGCATCCATAGGTATGCCTAGACCTATTTGGTAACATCTCCGGTATCAATAGGTATCCATCCTGGTATTAATAGATATACCTATCTTTATTTTTATAATACTTAAAGTATTAATAGGTATTTATTCCATCCTGATAAACAACAGGTATATCTATTCCTATTTGGTATTCACTGCATCTTGGTATTAATAGGTAAAACTTATGGTATTAATAGGTATTTATTTCCATCTTTGGCATCAATAGATATACCTTGCCCCATTTGATAACACTCACTGTATTAATAGGTATTCACCTTATTCTGGTATTAAAAGGTACATCTTTCTCCATTGTGGAGATTTATTTTCAGTTACTATAATTTTTTACTCACAACCTAACAGTATCAATTGATACTATAATTTTTTCCACCCAGAAGTGAGAAATACTTATGGTATTAACAGGTAATATCCTCCTGACGACACAAACAGATATCCCCTTTTTCTTTAGGGAATTATAATTGGCATACCTATCTCTATCTGGTTTTTCACTTCATCCTGGTATTAATAGGTAATACTTACGGTATTAATAGGTATTCACTCGATCCTGGTATCAATAGATATACCTTTTTTCATTTTGTAACAATACGGTATTAATAGGTATTTACCTTATTCCGGTATTAAAAGGTACATCTTTCTCCATTGTGGAGATTGATCTTCAGTGATTATAATTTTTACCTACAACCTCACAGTATCCATTGATACTTTTTCCACTCAAGAGTGAGGAATACTTACGGTGTTAACAAGTAATATCCTCCTTACGGTACTTAGAAGTATACCCTATTTCCTTCAGAGTATTATAACTGGCATACACGTTTCCAGTACCTAACAATACTCACGGTATTAACAGGTAATTTTTAGCGCCTGGTATTTAGAGGTACATTTTTTACTTAGGAAAACCTGACAAGGAGATTTTTAACCTAACCAGTACCATCTATTTGCTACAACCTTCATATACCTTAAACGATTAGAGATTATGATAACCATTTAACCATTAGGTTACTACTTAACATTGGTTGTTCATAACTTTTCACTGGGTAACAAATTAGCAATTTGTATTTTTTAACCCTACCCTATGTTTTTAACACCGTTATTATCTAATAAAAGTTAAGTTTTATTTAGAGTTGTGTTTAGCATTAATTTTGTGATTATATATTATCTAACGTTGTGAGTGCTATATTTGTACTTCTATTTTCAGTTCTTTACTGATTGACCCTTCAAATGTTGCTCAGTACAAGCACCAGCTCCCAGTAACACTTGCTAATAAAGCTTAAATATATATGGGAACATTTGCTATTGTTTACAAGTAGTGCCATTGGTTTCATTTCTAAAGGGCCAACACAGCCCCATTGGAGCCATCTGACAAGGTGCCATAGTGTATCAAAGTCGTTGGAGGGAGTTGACAAGGGCCAACACAGCCCAATTGGAGCCATTTGACAAGGTGTAAGAGTGCAACAGGCACAACAAAAAAAACAAAAAGGCCAAATGGCAACAATAAAACAAAACAAACCAAGTAACATGTGGACGGAAGATTCGTATCTGCGCCCTCAGAGCATCTCCTGATCCTCCACTTATTGGGCATCAGCATCACCCTCATTATCCTGTGCATTACCAGCTGCAGATCCATGCATTAACTCTAGACGCAGAACGTGCTCTAGAGTCAAGCAGTGCATCTGCAGCTGGGTATGCATGGTGTCATGCATCCTTCCCAGCAACACACTGTTCCTCAGCATGGTCTGCTCTATACGTGCTAGAGCCTCTAGCGTTAACCATGCTGAGTCACAACCTAAACAAAAAAAAATATGAAAACTATTGTTAATTCCAGCACATTATAAAAAGAGAGCAAAGAGACATTGTAATAATAAAAAGACAAATCATTATTATAATTAAATATTCTATATTTACACATTAAATATGTTCTTCATAGATAAACCATTAAAGGGACAGTTTACTCAAAAAAAATTCTTTAATGATCCACTTTACCTGCTGGAGTGTATTAAATTCTTTATAAGTATTTCCATTGCCCTTACATTGGCATCTGAAATAGTTTATTTAGCCTGTGGTATCCACACCTATCCTTAAATATTTTGGCCTCGAGGCCAAGCTGTGTAAACACAGCAAGCAGACAAAATTACACTCCCAGTGGGTTATAGAGGAGATAAGGTAAGAAAAAGTTAATTTTCAATTGTTCTGTCCAAGTATTGGTGATTGGTATATCGAGTGATATGAGATAAAGAATCATGTATATTTTCTAAATGGGAGAAATTAATGAGATCTGATAATACCTAGACGTTCAAACCATTTTATTAGGTTGTGACTTCAAAACACAAAATCAGCTAATTCATATACACAAAGAAGCCTTAACAAGCAAATCGCATACATGTTATACTCTGCAGCTGGTCCAAAAACTAATTGTAAACACATTAAGGGAAAAATTATTTTATAGTATACTGTCCCTTTAAGATCTTAACACAAATCAAAACCCTCTCAATCTTGAAAAATATATTTCTTTGGTTTATGACACACTGTGAAAAGGGCAGTGATGACAAATTCAAAATATTGTCATATACACAGAATAGATATACAACATCTAAGCAATATCATTTCTATATTCGAAAATGTGGATGTTGATTTCACAAAACTGAACATCGGAAACATTTAGATTAATCAAATAAAGAAAAGGTTTTTCAAAACTTTTTTGATTTAAAATATCAATTTATGTCTAATTATATCACTATAATGTCCCTTTAAAAAAAGTATGTTATAATGTGGAGTTGTAATGATACTTACATCTGTTGCTGGGAAGGACAATCCGACACCCAGGACAATGAAGGTGGGGACTTGGGTAAAAGTCTGGAGAGGGAGGGGAGGGGGGAGGGATGGGATTGGGCTGCCGCTCTGGGATAGCCTGTACAGCTGGGGAGTCAGGGGCCTGGTGAGTTGGGGGCTGGGCAGGTGGGGGAGCTGTATGGGCGGCAATACAGGGAGAGCGGCGAGGGGGGACAAAGTGGCCTTTTTTGGGAGAGATAGGATAGGAGGAATGGGAAGGGCTGGGAGTGGTTTTGGGCTGGGGATGAGCTTCTGAATGGGGAAGGGCTTGTGGCTGGGGAGGGGCTTCTGACTAAGGAGGGCTTGTGGCTGGGGAGGGGCTTGTGGCTGGGGAGGGGCTTGTGACTGGGGAGGGGCTTCTGACTGGGGAGGGACTTGTGGCTGGGGAGGGGCTTCTGACTGGGGAGGGGCAGGAAGCTGATGCCCAGAAGTGGAAGGTCCATATGAAATATAAAAAAAATAGACATATATGATATCAAGAGATATTATCTTGAAGCAAATAAAGATTATACATTAGTTAAAGTCTTGATTCTTGTTCTCATAACATATTGATACAAAGTCACAATAATGACTATGTTTTAAGTTATTGATTGATTGGAATCAAATATAATTACTT
The DNA here is from genome assembly GCF_027579735.1 of Bombina bombina. NCBI lineage: Eukaryota > Metazoa > Chordata > Amphibia > Anura > Bombinatoridae > Bombina > Bombina bombina. The sequence continues at coordinate 64,970,005 of NC_069505.1, forward strand.
AGAAGATTTAATAGATCCTTTAAACTCTGAATGTTCACTGTTATTTTTAATGTAACATTTCATAAATAGATTACAAATCATATTTATCAAAGGCAACATTATGTGCTAATATTTATGAATTGATAATATATGTATCTTTTGTAGAATTTTTCGGGTTGCATGTATGCATTTGAGATTTAAATTTAATAGAGTTCTTTTAGACACATGCCCGTGGATTGATCTCAGAATATTCAGCAATTGAATAATATGGGAGTGTGTAATATTATGAAATTGAAATGGGCCACTCCACCTAGCATTTTAAAACATGTAAACACTGATTTACATATATATTTTGGTGATTGCCTTTGTAATCTTTAATGGTCTCATAGCTTGATGCTTCAATCAATTGCTCTTCAGAATATATACACAGTAGATACTACCATTCATATATTATCGATTAATAATATAATGTTCTCTATCTGATTCAAATTTCAGATTAATGTTGTGAATCTCTCTTTTACATTAGGATTAAATGTATGTCATCCCAATATTAATAGACACATTCATCAATGCATGCTTTAATTTTGTGGAATATTAATGTTTGTTGGATTGAAATGGACAGTCTACACATAAATATATTTTAAATATATTTACATCTCATACATCATGAAATTAAAACAAGGATTTTAAACATGATTATGTTTTATGTATACTTAGAAGTGGTTTACAATTTATAAACAATGATGACATAAGGATATGGTCTGCATCTAGGCACTCAGATGAATAGCAATAATTGTCTGGACAATCAGAAGATGATTATTGTGGTTTTGCATGGAATATGCATGTGACATCATGATGTCATTAATGACAAATCATACTTAAATTTAAGAAAAATACAAACATCTGTTCATGCTGCATGATATAGAAAGGGGGGCGGTAGTGTATTGGAAAAATAATGGAATAATATATTTTAAAGTGCCAAAGCTGTAGACTTTCTTTTTCTTCAAAAGAATTATTTTTAAACAATAATACATGTTTGATACATGTTAGATATATTTGACATACCATCAGACTCCAAGGGAGCCACTTCCTCCTCCATCTCACATGTTAGATCAATCTCTGTAAAACATAACATGTTGTTTACACATTAAAATCTGGTATTCTAACATATGTTACTGTTGCTCAAGGACACACATCAATGTTGCATTAAAGAGATACTGATCCAAAGTTAGGTATTACATCATTTTGATGGAGCATACAAATGAAATTAGATTTGTAATTATCGATGAGTAATAATTACATTTTAGTGTCTGTATTTTTAAAATATTCTTAAAAGCTGAGTACATGGAACATTTAAGAGTTCTCATGTGTGTATCACTTGATGATTGTTGTCTAAATTTATACTAAAAATAAACATATGCTAGCCATGTTCTGAAGCACAAAGTTGTAAACTAAGAAGCTTTGAGATCTTAATCTTAACAAATAAACAAAAATATATATAATCTGATGAGTAAATTATATGTTTTATTCAAATGTAATGCTTCATCAGAATCATTATCATAATATTTATTAAAAATACATCTTCAATGACATATGAATGAGTCAATGGACTTACCAGAATCCTGCAAAGGCAGGTCACCATTGCTGCTGGACCCCTCTATGCTCGCCACAACAACTACATATATTAATGATATTAAAATATATTAGTGAACACAGTTTTGACATCACTAAATCACATTGGTCGAGAATCTAACAAATAATATACTTATAAATGTGAAGAATAGAGCACTAATATGAACCATAAATGCATTGGTTAATCAAGGTGATTGTAAAGAAAATTATGTCTTTCACATATGTTTGATTTCTTACTATATTAGACAGCCAATTCTTCACATATGATTCTATGGCATATATAAATATAAGTATTGATCCATGTTTTCAAAAAAATACACACACACAACACTTGGAATAACAAATGTTGACAAATCGAACCTAAGCCATGTGGCACATAGATCCATTTGTGCAATGTACAGTAATCTGTTTAAGGACACAACACAATGCTAAACAGAAGTTATTAGTAAAAATATGTCATCATGGTGCTGTTAGAGTATGCTTATATATATATATATAAAGGAAGTCCAAGAGGGAATATGTGATATAGATATCAATATTGTTTCATCCAAACAGTGTAAGGATTAATGAAGATATTTATTATTAAAGGGAAACTGAACCCAAATCTTTATTTTTGTGAATCAGGTAGAGCAGGCATTTTTAAGCATATTTCTAATTTACTCCTATTATCAATTTGTCCGCGTTCTCTTGCTTTCCTTCTTTGAAAAATAAGGCAGCTAATCAATATTTTGTTTCAGAACCATGAAAAGCACTTGTTTATTGGTCGGTGAATGTCTCCACCAATCAGCAAGAGCAACCCAGGTTGTTCCCCAAAAATGGACCGGCATCTAAACTTACATTCTTGCATTTCAAATAAAGATACCAAGAGAATGAAGAAAATTTGATTATAGGAGTAAATGAGAAAGTTTATTAATATTGAATGCTCTATCTGAATCACAAAAGAGAAATTTAGTGTTCAGTGTCCCTTTAATATTAAATATTAAAATATCTTTATTTGACAATGTCGCTGTTAATAAATTGTCTAGTCCATATGTTGATGTAATGAATGGGATGGAGCATGCAATTACAATCAAATATGTAATTTAAGGATATCATCCGGATTCATTAATTATCCTTTGCTCTTAAAGGGACATGAAACTCCAAATGTGTAATTGTATTAATTTGCATGATTCAAATCCAGCCTGTGATTTTAAAAAACTTTTAAATATACTTTTTTTTTCTAGTTTGTCTTTGAAAGTTTTATTAAGGAGCAACTATGCACTACTGTTATCTGAAGACTTGTGTTGAACAAATGAAAATTGGTAATTTTGTGCATCAAACAATCAGCAGGTTACTCCCAGTAACGCATTGCTGATCCTGAGCCTACCTAGATATGATTTTCAACTAAGGATAACAATAGACTGAAGCAAGGTAGATAATAGAAGAAAATTATAAGGTTTTTGAAAATCACATGTTGATTTTCATGTCCCTTTAATGATAAGAATAAATTATCAAAGCATACGAGAAGTATATTTCTCTAATCTGCACATATATAAAAATGTGTTGATGTTGTCTAAATTTAGACAAAAAATGTAAAACACTACCCAGGGGCAGAATATAAAATGTGCATGACCCTAAGATTACTTTAAAATGAAGATATCAAGAATCAAAGGAATATCTTCAAATACTCATAAATTGAGATTTGGATTACAATGGAATCCCAACTCTGATTTGTGATTCTTCTTTGAAAATAACAAGAAAAGAGAATTAGAGTATCCCTAAAAATATAGATCAATGTGAATGGATTATGTAATATCATATCCAAGTTTGTAAGAGAAAGGTAAATTAAAATGAGACATACCATGCTGTGATGAACACGGGCTCGAGGTTCCAGCACCAACATCCATATCTGTAAAATATTCAATCAGGATTGGATATCATTAATACAAATCAGGCCATGGACACGAACAATCAGATTTCTATATTCTAATCGACAAACTAAAATTATATTTGTATTCATGTGAGTTCATTGTTTACTAAATTAATGTATTAATAAAGAGATCATGTATTGTTATTTTCTATCTTTTATGTTGTTGACTGTCGCTTTAAGTCATTTTGTGTCTTCTTGCATTGTCATCAATTGATAGAGATTGTTCAATTTTTATTTTGATCTTGCTAGTATAGCTTTAATAATGTAGAATATTGTAAATAAGGATACTGTATTCTTTACATTTATACTAATTAACGTATACATTTTAACAACAAGTCTAAAGTTATGCCACTGTTACAGCAAACAGTGTGCTCAAATTGAGTGTATTACGAGATTCCCAATTGAATATTTGTTAATATTGAATGATACCAATTAATATTTACAACTGGGGTATGATTCGATAGTCAATGTATGAAATGGCGGATGATAGGGATTTCACGGATGCGCAATTTCATTTTTGCTCTATGACGCATATTCTGGAGAGCGCAAGAAACATCATTCCTATTTCATGTGTGACGATTCTAAATTCAGATATCTAAACATATGTAGCTTTTGTTGTGAGATCTATATAGGTTGAATATATGACTATATACCATTGGCGTATTTAGGTTTTATGCTGCCCTAGGCACTCAGAATTCTGCTGCCCCCCCCCCCCTCTGTTTTAGGCCATTTTTGGGCATAATATTTTTTGCTCAGGAAATAAAATGTTTTTATTTTTTTGTTTTTTTTACAAAACACTTGCACACACACACACATACACAGGCACACAAAGACACATAGTCACAGACACATACGCACACACTAGTTTGAGCTCTATATGTTAAATAATTTGCTGGTTAGGGTTAGCACATAGTGTAGCAAAAATATAAGTTTACCAAAAAAACACACACATTTTGGATAGATATTTTTAAATTCATGGTGACAAGAATGAATCACTAATGAATGAGTGATTAACTAATGAATCCTCAAATATGCTGCTCTAGACCAGTAGACTTGATATATGCATAAATGCCCCCTATTCTGTGCCTATGCCATACCCACATGAATTCCCACAAGATGATACATATTATTTCTGTCTCTCTCTCTCTCTCTCTCTTGCAGCTATGTGACTGGGATCTCTGGGGATTTAGAGAGGAGACTAATTTTGTTTGCTGCTTTTGTGAAATCTCAGTTTTTAGGGAGTTAGAAAATATATATATATATATATATATATATATATATATATATATATATATCACCCAGGGCTTCTGTCTCTGCAGAGAAAGATTTCCCAGATACAGCATCAATTCATCATTTTACAGAAAACTTCCTAACACTGACACTTTAATAAATCCCTCCACTATATATATTTATCTCAAGATATTTATCAGTTTTACTGTTGCTCAACTGGCAACGATACAGTTACCCTAACCCAGACTTTGCATTACAGGGAGTGCAGAATTATTAGGCAAATGAGTATTTTGACCACATCATCCTCTTTATGCATGTTGTCTTACGCCAAGCTGTATAGGCTCGAAAGCCTACTACCAATTAAGCATATTAGGTGATGTGCATCTCTGTAATGAGAAGGGGTGTGGTCTAATGACATCAACACCCTATATCAGGTGTGCATAATTATTAGGCAACTTCCTTTCCTTTGGCAAAATGGGTCAAAAGAAGGACTTGACAGGCTCAGAAAAGTCAAAAATAGTGAGATATCTTGCAGAGGGATGCAGCACTCTTAAAATTGCAAAGCTTCTGAAGCGTGATCATCGAACAATCAAGCGTTTCATTCAAAATAGTCGACAGGGTCGAAAGAAGCGTGTGGAAAAACCAAGGCGCAAAATAACTGCCCATGAACTGAGAAAAGTCAAGCGTGCAGCTGCCAAGATGCCACTTGCCACCAGTTTGGCCATATTTCAGAGCTGCAACATCACTGGAGTGCCCAAAAGCACAAGGTGTGCAATACTCAGAGACATGGCCAAGGTAAGAAAGGCTGAAAGACGACCACCACTGAACAAGACACACAAGCTGAAACGTCAAGACTGGACCAAGAAATATCTCAAGACTGATTTTTCTAAGGTTTTATGGACTGATGAAATGAGAGTGAGTCTTGATGGGCCAGATGGATGGGCCCGTGGCTGGATTGGTAAAGGGCAGAGAGCTCCAGTCCGACTCAGACGCCAGCAAGGTGGAGGTGGAGTACTGGTTTGGGCTGGTATCATCAAAGATGAGCTTGTGGGGCCTTTTCGGGTTGAGGATGGAGTCAAGCTCAACTCCCAGTCCTACTGCCAGTTTCTGGAAGACACCTTCTTCAAGCAGTGGTACAGGAAGAAGTCTGCATCCTTCAAGAAAAACTTGATTTTCATGCAGAACAATGCTCCATCACACGCGTCCAAGTACTCCACAGCGTGGCTGGCAAGAAAGGGTATAAAAGAAGAAAATCTAATGACATGGCCTCCTTGTTCACCTGATCTGAACCCCATTGAGAACCTGTGGTCCATCATCAAATGTGAGATTTACAAGGAGGGAAAACAGTACACCTCTCTGAACAGTGTCTGGGAGGCTGTGGTTGCTGCTGCACACAATTTTGATGGTGAACAGATCAAAACACTGACAGAATCCATGGATGGCAGGCTTTTGAGTGTCCTTGCAAAGAAAGGTGGCTATATTGGTCACTGATTTGTTTTTGTTTTGTTTTTGAATGTCAGAAATGTATATTTGTGAATGTTGAGATGTTATATTGGTTTCACTGGTAAAAATAAATAATTGAAATGGGTATATATTTGTTTTTTGTTAAGTTGCCTAATAATTATGCACAGTAATAGTCACCTGCACACACAGATATCCCCCTAAAATAGCTAAAACTAAAAACAAACTAAAAACTACTTCCAAAAATATTCAGCTTTGATATTAATGAGTTTTTTGGTTTCATTGAGAACATGGTTGTTGTTCAATAATAAAATTAATCCTCAAAAATACAACTTGCCTAAAAATTCTGCACTCCCTGTATGTTTATGTAACATATATATTACAGTTATTACTGTATATTTATTTTGCAGTGAGCTGAGCTAACACTGATCTTCATGTGGTGGACCGTAGAAATAATTATTACTTCCACGGTCCACCACATGGAGATCAGTGTTAGCTCAGCTCACTGCAAAATAAACATTCGGAATCCGATCATCATCATTGTGTAGCGGTAGCGTTAATTTCAAGTCAGCCTAGCCAGGAAAATATTACTAAAAGTAATATTTTCCTGGCTAGGCTGTCTTGAAATTAACGCTACCACTACACAATGACGATGAGATGATCAGATCCCCAATGTTTATTTTGCAGAGTGAGCTGAGCTAACATCTCCATGTGGTGGACCGTGGAAGTAATAATTATTAGCAATATTTTTCTGGCTAGGGGGCTGAAAGTAACGCTACCGCTACCCAGCAGTACCCAATGATCAATTGTGGAGCTGTTGCGTGCCCAGTGTCCTGCTCCTACCTGGTTAAGTCAGCCGGGTCAGCCACCTCCTCTTAGGACCGCTCCACTGATTCCAATCATCCCACTGTGACTGTCGTCTTCACGTCACTGGCAGTCTGGCACTAATCTTCTCAGAGTTCTGGCCTGAGAGGAGATCACCTGTGTTGCGCAAGTGCATGACTCAATCCATGTGCAGCAGATCGAAAATGTCACAGGACCTCGGCAAAAAGCCGGTCACGTTCAAAATAAAAAAATAAATAAAAAAATCCATGCCCAAATATTCAGTCACTTGGGACAAATGTCGCACTAGGACCCAGCCTTCTTGGCCTTTGCATTAATACGCCCCTGCTATATACACATTGATTAAATATATACTCAAATATTAATATATCATATGAAGTCTGATATTTACCTGGTTCAGCCTCTCGACTTTCATCTCCCAGGCCACCGGACAGAGAAGCAGCTGCACTGGCCTCTGGGTCAGGACTTTCAGATCCAGCAGCTGGGAGGGAAGAAGAAGAAGCCGAGGAGCGAGAGGATCTAAATCTGATGGGTACCCTGAGATTGAGGAAGTTGCATAAAGTCACCTCATAAGTTAGCAGGTACAGTTTCCATGGGGGTGGAACTTTCTTTTCATCCCTCTGACGGGCTCTTACCCACTCCCTTATGAGGTCGACTTTCTCACTTAGACACAACCTCATATCCCCGAACCTACGCATGATTTGATCCGGGGTCCTCTGGATGCCACACTCCAAATTAACATCATTGGTGATAGACACCCAGAGGGCCTTCTTAATGCTCTGCTTCATCGATTTCTTCTTGTTCCCAAACAGCTGCGAATAGAAGTCATCGACGGCGTTGACCAGGGCTGCACTCTCCGGCTTGGTGAACCTGGGAGACGTCATGCCTGCTAGTCCTTGTTATTAAATATAATATATAAATATATATATATAACTGCCAGCAGGCATTAAAGAACTGACAAAAATGGCAACGTGTAATGGACTTTTATATGGTGAAGTAAACATGATATGCTGATATGCACCATGGGACATGGTATCTGTACATCTGATTGGATAAAATATTGTAATTTTGTTATCATGTCTGTGAGACCATACTGACTCAAGTTATGTTTGTGTGATGAACTCTGATTGGCCGTTCCTTAATGTTTCATATCTTAGTAACTTCCATACACATACCTCCTGGGGGTGCTGTTACTACATTTTTCATGTAGACTTATTTGTAATTCATTGGACTGTTATGCGGATATGTGTGACTCACATTTAATATACGTGATCCGTTAAATGTTAATTTTACATTTGCAGGCCTGGACTGGCAAAAGCCCGGTGGGCTGCGGGTTATCTGAGCCCCACCCACTATTTCTTTGCATACTGAGTGCCCCAAAATGTTTATTATAGTGTTGTGTTGCACTAATGTGGCTGCCCCGGGCTGCTCTGATTTGAATGATGCACTAATCAGTGATGTAAAATGGCTGCACCGCCTTATAAGGAGAGACAGCATGGCCGTGAGTGAGCAGGGGAAACAGACTTGCATATAGCGACCGTGAGACTGAGCATGATGAGCATCTAGCCATCTACTTACTTGCAAGTTTGTCTCACGGCCGCTGTATGCACTTTCAAGAGACATGCTGCTATGCTACTGATGCTGTGGCCAAGGGTAGGAGGAGCAGCAGGGGACTCTGAGATCTGGCCTGGCTGGGAGTGGGAGGAACTGAAGTGAGCGCCACAAATGGGAGCAGCATAGCAGTTAACTGGTGCAGGACTATCACGGAATTATCTGAGTGTGACGTCACTGGAGGCATAGTGTTTGAGACTGAGTCAGACTGGAAGTAAGTGGTGAGTAACATCTTGATTGGTTTCATTGTAATGAACTTCTACTAGACTTGCTGTTGCCTGTTTATCTTGTGAAAACTATTCCAGTGGCAGTGGGTAGTATTCTGTGCAGTGTGCATGATGTGCCTGCTATGTTAATCGTGTGCTGCATACTCAGTCCATGGCATCAGAATGGATTGAAGGAAAAAAGACTAAAGGGGGCAAGCGACAAGGAGCGCACATGGGTCTGAAAAATACAACCTGGAAACGGTTTGGAACTACAGGTTGGCAAAATATATATTATCCCTTCCGCCACTGACTATTTAACGTTGCGTTATTGCGCTTCAATTTTTTTTTTTTATGATTTATAAAGAGCTCTGCCTCTGCAAGTCTGTGCAGTTAATAAATATGATGTCTGTTGCATAATTATATGTATCCACAGCTAGGTATACCATATTTCTTGCTGACTCATAAACAATTGATTAGAAATAAAATATAGGAAGGAATGATTAAACGAAAATTATGTAAAATGGGCTATGGTATTGAAGTTTTTTTCTTGTGAAATGTGAAAAATGTTCACTAGCTTTTTGCATATTGTATGTGTGTGTGTGTGTATATATATATATATATATATATATATATGTGTGTGTGTATACGTATGTATATATATATATACATTACTGGCATGTATGTATGTGTGTGTGTAATGTCCCCTTTAATTCAGCTCCACCTTCTTTTTCTTTATAAGTGCACTTACTGCTATCCTCTTTGCTTGATTATTTTGTTTGGCATTTGATAAGGAATTATTCCTTCTACTTGCTGCCAGTTTTTGAGCCTCAAGCTATTCTTACCTTTCAGCTACTCTTTTGCCTGCATTGCAACTCTGAACCTAAGTAGCTGATACCTTTGCCCATTCCGTTCAATCTGCCGGTCTCCGTTCTCAGCTACAGACCGCTTCCTGATTCCAGCAGATTGATCTACTGACTGCCGGATCTACACGCTGTTCCACGTACACTTCTCCCAGTAGCCATCAAGGACGCCGCTACTGTTTTTCTCTCACCAGACCCTCCAGCACAACTCAAGAGCAATCTTCTGTGTGTATCTTACACCAACCTCTGGACTTCCATTTGTTGCCACCGCAAGTGTCGCAAGTATACCCGCATACTGCTTTTCATTGTTGATTGTTACTGACTGCATCATACGTTTTATGCACGCTTTATCCATTTGCATAACTTATTTGCTAACTTGCTTACTAACCCACTTCCTGGCAATACAACAGCTTGCTTTCTATCTCATCTTATGATTTGTAACAATCAAATCATAAGACCATACCAGCTTAACCCATTGCATATACTATTTCAGCAGCATATTATATCTTCTATTTGCTGTTTAACTTTGCAGACTTTCATTTAACCCTTTTGCACTGCCGCTGGGAAACATCCATTACTATTAAATTGCTGTATTTCCACTGACTCTGCAGGTCAAGCCTTACCTGTGTTTGTCCTGGTATCACAGCTACATATCATATATTACAGTTATAACAGTGTGTGTGTGTATATATATAAAATCCACCCCAACCCCCTTATCTGTTTGGCTGTCCAGTATTTTTTTAAGCAAAGCTGGCATCCCTAGACTTATGTATTGTATCATGCTTATGCACTTTAAGGAGAGGCAGGCAGGGTTAGGCTGCAAGAGTTTAAGTACTTCTTTGTTGAGCAATCATAAGTCTTGCACTGTCAGACTTCCTGTTGGGCGGAGCTAGCGGAAGTTTGGCTAGCACGGAGCTCTGAGGAAATGAGCTAACCCACATCGATCCCAATCATTTGGTTTCCTTGGCCCATACTCACAGTGGCCTGGAAGGTGTAGCGAACACCGCTACTCGCTGGGAAGTCCAACCCATGCCTAGAGGCCCTGTCAGCTAGGGTCCGACAGCAGGTTACGGTAACCTGAAGGCGCCAGCCATATCCTGGAAGCAAGGAGGAGCAAGACACAGTCGATCCTGCCGCCAGAGCTCACTACGAGTGAGCGTACCTGACAGTGAGGTGTGAGGAGGACAGCTGTAGAGACGCCGGAAAGAGGGAAACTATCCACATAGAAGGCGAGTGGTAAAACCGCTCAGAGAGCCATCACAGTGCCCGGAGGATTTAGATCCCCAGTAAAGAATTTGAAGCCGAAGTACTTCAATGCCGAGGCTCCAGACCCATAACAGCTGGGGCTCCCTTGCATGATCCTTTTTCAAAACGTGATATGCCTGGTAGTATAAGCGGGTACGCTGGGGACTGACTATGGCTAAAATGTACTGAGACTGAAAGACTGCCTGCTTGCATTAACAATACTGTTCTTACGGCTTAACTCCAAACATAATCTCACATAGGAACAGACTACCTTTAACAGAAGGACCGCCTGTAAAGATAAGACACTAATTTGGACACAGGACAGAATTCTGAATCTGCTTGCTTAGGCGCCTATACAGATCCAAAACAGATTTTGTGGTAAAAGGCTATATCAGTCTCCCTGATCAATACGGGGGAGCTGAAAGAGGTCTGTATTCTGTTTGGGTAAGGGTGGATTATACTCCCCTGTTTAATCTCAGCTGAATATAAGAGGTGTCCAGACCGTTACCTAAATAAAGAGGTTATAGGAAGCGGAGACAGTGGTGAGAGGGGCCATTACAAGTGGGATATCCTGATAATGGCAGGCACTGGAGATAGCTAGGGATGAAAGCCTCTGTCATAACTTGAAGAGGAAGAAACGAAAAAAGGGGGGTGCATAAGAAGTTCATCACCATCTGGGAAAAAGTAAAAAGTCCCTATATTAACTCTAAGGACCACCTAACCACAATTGGAGCTCAGCTGAGCATTGTCCTTATAGAGACTTTGAGAGCCCTGTCTATCAGGAGATGGAAAATCGTTACAGTAATTGGACAGTGTTTTCTTCTCCTACCTGTCTTTTTTCTTCTGTGTTAGCAAGAAATGTGAGGTGGATTTTAAGCGAAGCAAATCTCTGTTTCTGGTCCAGAGACAGTTTGAAGACTCAGAGACTTTGCTGGTTTATCCTGTGTTCTTTCTCTCTAAGAATATAATCTGTTTGCGGTGTATCCACTAAATCAATATTATAAGGGGATTTGTATGTATTAATGTAATAAGGTATTTTGGTACTCGGTGACCATTTAACCAAATTTTGCATTTCAGGTTTATCCCCTGTTCTCTCTCTGTAAGAATACAATCTGTTTGCTGTGCAGTCACCAAAATATTATTGTAAGGGGATTTGTATGTAATACTGCATACAAGGTATTTTGGTATTTGGAGACCAATGATCCAAATTTTGTATTTCAGGTTAACAGGAGTTTAGGATAGCTCCGCCCCTGATATTGCCTTTTTCTGGTTTACAACATAGAAGCATTAAGGTGGGGTCTAGTGCTCCAGTATGTGATTGGTCAGGGAAGCATTACTGATTTGGAGTAGCTTAGTAGAAATAGGGCTTTTTTAGTGGCCCTCTTTTTCTGTAACTATTCAGGTTTATAACAGTTATCTGAGGATTAACATACTTCTGAGTATTTAGGTTGTCACACCCTCAACGCAGACTTAATTGCAGGTGGCACTGCCCTTAACACGTATACACTAAGATCTTCACCTTTCTGATTTCACACTCACCTCTTCAGTTCTATATACACATCCCTTCTCCCCTTCTATTTTCTATTTTTTTTAGTTTTTTTCTTCTTTGTCTTTCACTTTCAATACGGTACACCTATACTCACGTACACTTTTGACACTTATATGATCCCCACTTTTTTCCTCACTTTTTCTTTTTTTTTCATTGTGCACAACACTCACTGTGATAAAAGTATACTTTTGTTATTCCTATGGACAAATACATGTCACACTTAAAATCTAACTCACCTGCAATGCCACCTAAGCATAAGGAGAAAAGGCCTAAGCCTAGTGATTTAGAAACTAGTAATGAGGTAAGTGAACAATACTGATAATATGGCACTCCTCTACCAGATTGCGGATTTGCTAATGCCTCAATTTGATGTACTGAAACAGGAAATAGCTAGCTTGACCACCGAGGTTAGGTAATTCTCATCTAGAATGTCTGAGTTGGAAACTAGTGTCTCTGATATTGAGGACAGGGTCATCACTCAGGAACAAACAGTTACTGGTCAGGATAAGAGGTTAATTGCACTACATTCCAGAGTAGAGGAGTTAGAGCATAGATCTCGTTGTAACAATCTTAGGTTTATTGGTCTCCTAGGAAGTGTGGAATTTATGGATCTTTTAAAATTTGCTTCAATCACACTTCCCAGACTAGTAGGCAGCCAGACAGAAAATCTGGTAATCCCAGTGGAAAGAGCCCATAGAATTGGCCCAGTCTGGAATAAGATTGATGGGGTAGCTAAACCCAGACCTGTAATAATTACATTTTTAAATTTTCAAGATAAATTTCACATATTGAGGCTTTATCGTAAGAACAACGGTATTATGATAGGTCAAGTGAGGCTTTTATTATTTCAAGACTTTTCGGCAGAAACTCAAGCAAAACGGAGAGAAATGGCACTATACTGCTCCAGACTAATCAAAGTAAATCTTAACGCCAGATTACTCTATCCGACGAAAATAGTGCTGGAGAAGGATGGTGACATACTTACGTTCACTAAAGTAGAAGAAGTCCAAACCTTCTGTCATAATAATAAGGTGGAGTAGTTAGATGGATGGGTATATGGCGATAGGCCTAATTTTTTAAATTAATGTTATTCTTGTTGATATTTTCTCTAAAGGATATGTGTGTTCTTTGTTTGTCCTTGGTTATATTTTTAAGTCTTGTTTTTTATTTCTACTCTCTTTTTTCCCTTCTTATCCCTTCCCTCCTTTGCCCTCCCCTTTACTCCCTCTCTTCCCCTCCCCCCCTTTTTTTTCCCCCCGCCTCTCCCCCACTACCAAATGTTAATTAGCGATGCATAAACTTAACTTTTTATCTTGGAATATAGGGGGAATTTCCTCCCCAATTAAACGAAAATTAATGATTAAACATTTGAGTTCCCATAAACCAGACATAGCCTTTATGCAGGAGAAGTTTCAAGTCTTGCTACATATTTATCGCAATTATCCCTATATAGCATATCACAATAGTACTCAAGTGGCACGTACAACTGTAACCTATATGATGCACCGTTGTGGCACACAAATGCACTATGTATGTTTTCAACTGTCTCACTTTAATGTATTCTCATTGTTAATGGACATATTTTGTATCCTATTTATAAGCAAAACCTCAATAAAAGATTAATTTAAAAAAAATATTGTATTTCGTAATGTAATGATATTTTATCAAATACCTTTAAAGGGCAATTATAGTTGAACCCCTGCAGTGGGGTTAAACTCACAGTAGAAATTCTGCTCGTGACTTGTGGTGCAATGCTGGTCCTGAGCAGAAAAACATAATTTATGTAAGAACTTACCTGATAAATCAATTTCTTTCATATTGGCAAGAGTCCATGAGCTAGTGACGTATGGGATATGCAATCCTACCAGGAGGGGCAAAGTTTCCCAAATCTCAAAATGCCTATAAATACACCCCTCATCACACCAATTCGGTTTAACGAATAGCCAAGTAGTGGGGTGATAAAGAAAGGAGTAAAAAGCATCAAAAAAAGGAATTTGGAAATAATTGTGCTTTAAACAAAAAATCATAACCACCATAAAAAGGGTGGGTCTCTTGGACTCTTGCCAATATGAAAGAAATGAATCAGGTAAGTTCTTAAATAAATTATGTTTTCTTTCATGTAATTGGCAAGAGTCCATGAGCTAGTGACATATGGAATATACAATCCTACCAGGAGGGGCAAAGTTTCCCAAACCTCAAATGCCTATAAATACACCCCTCACCACACCCACAATTCAGTTTAACGAATAGCCAAGTAGTGGGGTGATAAAGAAAGGAGTAAAAAGCATACAAGAAGAGGAACTGGAAATAAAATTGTGCTTTTATACAAAAATCATAACCACCAAAAAGGGTGGGCCTCATGGACTCTTGCCAATATGAAAGAAATTAATGTATCAGGTAAGTTCTTACATAAATTATGTTTTCTTTCATGTAATTGGCAAGAGTCCATGAGCTAGTGACATATGGGATAGAAATACCCAAGATGTGGACCTCCTCACAAGAGTCACTAGGGTGGGAGGGATAAAATAAAAACAGCTATTTCCGCTAAAAAAATTAAATTCACACAAAAATAAGTTTTTCTCATAAATTGAACAAAAAAACTTAAAACATAAGCAGAAGAATTAAACTGAAACAGCTGCCTGAAAAACTTTTCTACCAAAAACTGCTTCAAATGAAGGAAATATATCAGAATGGTAAAATTTAGTAAATGAATGCAAAGAAAACCAAGTTGTTGCTTTGCAAAACTAAACAACTGAAGCTTCATTCTTAAAAAGCCAAGAAGTGGCTACTGAACTAGTAGAATGAGCAATAATTCTCTGAAGCGAAGACTGTCCCATCTCCAAATACGCTTTAAGAAACAAAAGCTTTAACCAAGATGGCAAAGAAATAGTAGAAGTTTTCTGACCTTCCTAGGACCAGAAAAAACAACAAATAGACTAGAAGTCGTCCTGAAACCTTTAGTAGCTTTGACATAATATTTCAAAGCTCTTAGGATATCCAAAGAATGTAAAGATCTCTAAAAAGAATTCATAGCATTAGGACATAAGGAAGGAACATCAATTTCCGTGCTAATGTTGTAAGAATTCACAACCTTAAGAAGAAATGTAATAAAAGTCCAGAAAACAGCCTTATTCTGATGAAAATTCAGAAAAGAAAACTGACAAGAGAGAACAGACAATTCAGAAAACTCTAAAGGAAGAGATAACTTAAAAATGAACAATACCTTCCAAGAAAATAGTCTAATATTCAAATTATATATAGGCTCAAACAGAAGAGCCTGTATAGCCTTAAAAAAAAACAATTCAAGACTCCAAGGAGGAGAAATTGATAAAATAACACACTTGATACGAACCAAAGTCTGAACAAAACAGTAAATGTCAGGAAGAATAGTAATCTTTTCTTATAAAAAGAAACAGAAAAGGCAAAGACTTTTAGTGTCTCTAAAATACTTATAGACAAATCGTAAACCAAACCATCCTGAAGAAGCTGAAAAATTTTAGGAATTCTAAGAGAATGCCACGAGCATTTATGAGAAGAACACCATAAAATATAGATTTATCAAACCTTATAATAAATGTTCTTTAAAACAGACTTATAAGCCTGCAATATAGTGATAAAAAACTGAGTCAGAGAAACCTCTATGACTAAACACTAAACAAGTTCCATACCTTCAAATTAGTAATTTGAAATTCTGATGGAAAAAATAGCCCCTAAAACAAGAGGGCTAGCCAAAGAAAAAGTGGCCAAGGATGTCAACTGGACATCTGAACAGGATCCACATACTAAACTTAAGAGGCCATGCTGATGCTATCAGACACATATGAGACTATTCCAAAATGATCTTGAAGAACACCTTTGGAAGAAAAAAATAGGCGGAAGGATGTAGCCAGGTTGCAAAAACCAAGACACTGCTAAATTATCCACTATTTCCACCTGAGGATCCCTAGACTTGAAAAGGTACCTGGGAAATTAATAGAACACATCTGTATAGAGGTACCACTCTCCCAGATGTAAAGACTGATGGTTGAGATAATCCATCTCCCAAATGTCTAAACCTGAGATAATAATCGTAAAGATTAGACAGGAGAGGAAAACCACCTAAGAATGTATTCAAGATACTTCTTAACTGCTATGGAACTGCAAGTCCCTATTAAATGATTGACATATGCCACAATTGTGATATTGTCTGTCTGAAAGAAAAAATCTCTCCTAAAAGAAGCTAAGCCTGAAAAGAGCTCTGAAATAGCAAGTTCAAATATCGAATGGAAACCTCGCCTCTTGAAGTTTCCAAACCCCTTGTGCTGTCAAAGACCCTCAGACAACTCCCCAACCTGCAAGACTTGCATCCATTAAGAATACAGTCTGGGAAGGACGAACAAAAAGAGACCCCCTAAATAAAATGATTATAAACTAATCATCAAAAACAGAGATAGAAGAGCGTTAGGATTTAAAAATATCAACTGTGATATCTGAAAACAAACCATGTATTATAGATTCAGTATGCAAAGCAAAAAGACATCTCAGAAGAAAAACGAGCAAAGGGAACCACGCCCGATGCTGTAGTTATGAGACCTAAAACATTTATGCACATAGCCACTGAAAGAAATGAACCAGACTGTAAGTAAAATAGACTAAAGCCAAATACAATTGACCTTTGGCCGATAAAGACTAAGACAATGCACACAGAATCCATCTAAAAACCCAAAAAACTCGTAGGTAAATTAAATCCTCCAACTATGTTTTGAAGAAACAAAACTTAGCTGAATCATAAGAGATTCCAAAAAAGAAAGATCCACATTTATGAATACTGCTCTTTTATAAGTATGCATTGGGTACTTGTAAGTGCGTCTAATTACCCATAAGGGACTTAAAACACTGCTCATTAATTGACCTCGGAGAATGAAAGGCTGAATGGACCTCGTCAGGAATCTAATTTGCAACCCTCAGGTTGCTACAGGGCTCAGGCACAGTACATTAGTATGCTGAGCTATCTGCCCATCTTAATAAAAGAAAATATTAAGCTAATACCAAAATACCATCCAAATAAGGAAGCACCACCATACTTTACTGCCTGAAGACAGAAGAAAGGCACCAGGAACCTATGAAAAGATTCATAAAGCTGTCGTTAAACCAAATGGAAAAGTAACACATTGGTAAAAGAAAATCTCAGAATCCACAAGTGGACTGAATGAACATATAAAATGAGGATAAACATCCTGAAAAATTAGTGGACATGAAATGACCTTAACAAAAAAACATAATAGTCCTTATAATTGCCAACATAAAAGTTGAAACTCTAACAAAACAATATAAAAGTCGTCAGATCCAAAAAATGAGCTGAATAAACCCTTCTTCTTTGGGACAAAGAATAGAAATGAATAGAAACCCAAACCCTGTTCCTGCAAAAAGAACTGGCATAATCACTCCTGAAAATAAATCACAGAGTGTACTGAGAAAGAAGATTCTTCCCATAGAAGGTCTCATTCTGAAAATCTATTCAAATCCTAAGAAAAAAATATAGATTTTGGACTGATCCAAAAACAATTCAATCTGCCCCCCACCAGAGTGACTGGATAGAGAACTGCATCTTCATGTTGTCTAATAAGTAAATATATAGCGTATTTCTCCCAAAAAAGGATACAAAACGCTTTTTCAGTGCTTACACCCGGAATTAACCAAATTAGCAGCTGAGAAAAAACAGTAGTTATTATTACCCAAATAAATGGCATACAATAAATTGACCTCAAAAGGCCAAAGGGCTGTAATGACCCTGCCGGAATATGAATCTGAGACTCTTGGATCTAGAACAATATTTGTAGTCAGGACATTCACCAGCTGATCTACATCACCGGACTTAAAGTAGGGCAGAACAATTCTAGACATCCTACAATAGTGGAGAAAATAGAAATCAAATAAATTATCATCCTATCAAGATAGAGATAATAAAACATATTTGAAATCATAATAATAGATACAGTAAACATAATTAAATGATTACTTCTGAAGTAAATAAACAGAGCTATATACTTGAGAATCTGAAACTACTTATACTAACTGTTCAACAAAGGTTGAGAAAACAGCAATGTCAGCCACAGGTAAAGCTGAGCTAAAATATAAACAGTACATGAATATGCTCTACCAAGGTTATATTCAAGAAATCTAAAGAATCCTGAAAATAAGTATCAATTTCCATAGAAATAGTAGTACAGTCCCAAGAGGGAATCAGGATAAACATTCTCTAGAATATAATACAAATAGTATATTGCATAGGAAAAAACCTTGGGCCGGTTTTTGCACGTTTTTGGTATGCTATACAGCGCCGCATATAAATGTGGAACGTATATTTCACCCGTCGCTCGCAGTTTTTACTCCCATAAGCTAACATGGGACCGCGTTGTAAATTGGTATCCAATATCCAGCGCAAGGCCTTACGTGGCGAAAATGGAGAAATCTTACTCCATTTTTACCTTGCCATAAAAGGCAGCTGTAGCAGGCCTTGCGCTGAGTATGGGAGCACCGTAACTCCCTAAAATGCCTGCAAAAATAAACTAACAGCTAACGCATGCGCAATGTCTATCTACTTGTCAATCGCAATCCCCCACCGCAATAACTAATAAACTGTATTAACCCCTAAACCGCCATAGCCCACACCGCAATTAACCTATTCTAGTATTAACCCCTAAACCGCCATAGCCCATATAGCCTATTAAATGTATTAACCCCTAATCTTCTGTCGCCAACGTCGCCGCCACTATAATAAAGTTATTAACCCCTAAACCTAAGTCTAACCCTAACACCCCCCTAACTTAAGTATTATTTAAATAAATCTAAATAATATTACTATTATTAACTAAATTATTCCTATTTAAAACTAAATACTTACCTATAAAATAAACCCTAAGATAGCTACAATATAATTAATAATTACATTGTAGCTATTTTAGGATTTATTTTTATTTTACAGGCAACTTTGTATTTATTTTAACTAGGTACAATAGCTATTAAATAGTTAATAACTATTTAATAGCTACCTAGTTAAAATAATTACAAATTTACCTGTAAAATAAAACCTAACCTAAGTTACAATTACACCTAACACTACACAATCATTAAATTAATTAAATAAATTAACTACAATTACCTAAAATTAAATACAATTAAATAAAATAAACTATAGTACAAAAAACCCACTAAATTACAGAAAATAAAAAAAAATTACAAGAAGTTTAAACTAATTACACCTAATCTAAGCCCCCTAATAAAATGAAAAAGCCCCCCAAAATAATAAAATGCCCTACCCTATACTAAATTACAAATAGCCCTTAAAAGGGCCTTTTGCGGGGCATTGCCCCAAAGTAATCAACTCTTTTACCTGTAAAAAAAAGAAATAAACCCCCCCAACATTAAAACCCACCACCCACACCCAACCTTACTCTAAAACCCACCCAATCCCCCCTTAAAAAAAAAAACCTAACACTACCCCATTGAAGATCACCCTACCTTGAGCCGTCTTCACCCAGTCGGGCAGAAGTCTTCATCCGATCCGGGCACAAGTGGTCCTCCAGCCGGGCAGAAGTCTTCATCCGATCCGGGCAGAAGAGGTCCTCCATCCGGCCAGAAGTGTTCATCCAAGCGGCATCTTCTATCTTCTTCCATCTGGAGCGGAGCAGCTTGAAGACATCTGACGCGGAGCATCCTTCCTGGCCGACGGACTAAAGACGAATGAAGGTTCCTTTAAATGATGTCATCCAAGATGGTGTGCCTTGAATTTCGATTGGCTGATAGGATTCTATCAGCCAATCGGAATTAAGGTAGGAAAAATCCTATTGGCTGATGCAATCAGCCAATCGGATTGACCTCACATTCTATTGGCTGTTCCAATCAGTCAATATTATGCAAGCTCAATCCTATTGGCTGATTGGATCAGCCAATAGGATTTTTCCTACCTTAATTCCGATTGGCTGATAGAATCAGAAAATTGGAATTCAAGGGACGCCATCTTGGATGACGCCATTTAAAGGAACCTTTATTCGTCGTTAGTCCGTCGGCCAGGATGGATGCTCCATGTCGGATGTCTTCAAGATGGAGCCGCTCCTCGTTGGATGGAAAAAGATAGAAGATGCCGCTTGGATGAAGACTTCTGCATGGATGGAGGACCTCTTCTGCCCGGATCGGATGAAGACTTCTGCCCGGCTGGAGGACCACTTGTGCTCGGATTGGATGAAGACTTCTGCCCGGCTGGGTGAAGACGGCTCAAGGTAGGGTGATCCTCAATGGGGTAGGGTTTTTTTAAGGGGGGATTGGGTGGGTTTTAGAGTAAGGTTGGATGTGGGTGGTGGGTTTTAATGTTGGGGGGAGTTGTATTTCTTTTTTTACAGGTAAAAGAGCTGATTACTTTGGGGCAATGCCCCGCAAAAAACCCTTTTAAGGGCTATTTGTAATTTAGTATAGGGTAGGGCATTTTATTATTTTGGGGGCTTTTTTATTTTATTATGGGGCTTAGATTAGGTGTAATTAGTTTAAACTTCTTGTAATTCTTTTTTTTTATTTTCCGTAATTTAGTGGGGGGTTTTTTGTACTATAGTTTATTTTATTTAATTGTATTTAATTTTAGGTAATTGTAGTTAATTTATTTAATTAATTTAATAATAGTGTAGTGTTAGGTGTAATTGTAACTTAGGTTAGGTTTTATTTTACAGGTAAATTTGTAATTATTTTAACTAGGTAGCTATTAAATAGTTATTAACTATTTAATAGCTATTGTACCTAGTTAAAATAAATACAAAGTTGCCTGTAAAATAAAAATAAATCCTAAAATAACTACAATGTAATTATTAATTTTATTGTAGCTATCTTAGGGTTTATTTTATAGGTAAGTAATTAGTTTTAAATAGGATTAATTTAGTTAATAATAGTAATATTATTTAGATTTATTTAAATAATAGTTGTTAGCGGGGTGTTAGGGTTAGGGTTAGACTTAGGTTTAGGGGTTAATAACTTTATTATAGTGGTGGCGACATTGGCGGCGGCAGATTATGGGTTAATAGATTTAATAGGCTATGTGGGCTATGGCGGTTTAGGGGTTAATACTAGAATAGGTTTATTGCGGTGTGGGCTATGGTGGTTTAGGGGTCAATAATTTAGTTATTACTCGCGGTGTGGGCTATGGCGGTTATGGGTTAATAATTAGGCATATTGCGTTGTGGGGGATTGTCGTTCTAGGGGTTAATACATTTATTATTAGTAGTGAGAGGGGGGATTGCGGATATAGGGGTTTTACGTGTCAGGCTTATTTTTGGGAGGCAGCTTAGACTTTTAACGGGAAATTTTATATTTCCTTTACTTTTCTTAGGCACCGGCAGCTTCTAAAGTGCCGTAAGTCACTGGTGACTCCAGAAATTTGTAGTTACGCTCATTTCTGGACATCGCTAGTTTATCAGACTTACGGCACTTTAGGAACTGCCGGCGTGGTATATGTAATACCCTGATGTGTGAGGTGAAATTACGGGCGGCGCAGGTTCCCACGCTTGCGCCGAAACCTGTGCCGTATATGGGTTTGCGCCCCTCAAGAGCAAAAAAATCTTAAAATCCAGTTTTGAAAAGGATTAATAACATACGGCTAGATTACGAGTTTTGTGATAAGAGCTACTCAGTGCTAACTTGCAAGTTATTGTCAACGCTCACCTCCCTATAGTGCTGCTATTACAGGTTTTCATAAACCCGGCGTTAGCAGGCAATAAGTGAGTGTAGAGCAAATTTGAGCTCCATACCGCACTCCAATACCAGCGCTGCTATGAGCTGGTTTTACGTGCACGTGCACAATTTCCCCATAGACATCAATGGGGAGAGCCGGCTGAAAAAAGCCTAACACCTGCAATAAAGGAGCATAAAAATTCCGACATCGCAGACACCTACATTACACTTATTAACCCCTAATCTGCCGCCCCCGACATCGTTGCCACCTACATTACAGTTATTAACCCCTAATCTGCCGCCCCCAATGTCGTCGCTACCTACCTACACTTATTAACCCCTAATATGCTGCCCCCAACGTTGCCGCCACTATACTAAAGTTATTAACCCCTAACCCTAAGTCTAACCCTAACACCCACTAACTTCATAATTAAAATGAATCTAAATAAAACCTACTATTAATAACTAAATAATTCATATTTAAAGCTAAATACTTACCTATAAAATAAACCCTATGCTAGCTACAATATAACTAATAGTTACATTGTAGCTAGCTTAGGTTTTATTTTTATTTCACAGGCAAGTTTCTATTTATTTTAACTAGGTAGACTAGTTAGTAAATCGTTATTAACTATTTACTAGATACCTAGCTAAAATAAATACAAATTTAACATATTAATGACACATTATATATATAATAATATATTGCTATCTTCCAACTATTTTATAAATTGTTGTCATTAAATAAGTGGTACAAGCCAGTACAATATAAGGATATAATCTGGAATTAAGTATATACTATACCATAGAGACCAAATGATTACCTACAATAATGACCTCTAGCCTTTCAATGCAAATGTTCTGATAGCAGGCATATGGCGATGCCATCAGAATGTCATTATATAGGAACTGATATACAAATTGATTCACTTTATGTTACTAGATTTTTATTGCTATTAGAATAGGCAAATATAGTAGAGTCACATTAGAATAATTGTATTACTGCGAGTAAGATGTCATTATTGATTATGCATCTTTTAAATCATGAACGACAAATAATGGAAATGGATCTTCTGTCTCCGATAGGCATTTTTTAGTTTACTGTTATAGCAATTTATTATACATCGTATGTGTATCACCTTGTATATTTGTATCATAGATCACGTTATATCGCAATACATTTGCTTCTATTTATGGCTATTTTTGAATGGGACTGATAAACCCTAGTTATAAATAGGACGCTCAAGGAATACATATAATCAGTGTTGGGCATTTATAATCCATCTATCTGATGTGGACTTAACTCACTCCAATTGGACATCTACTTACTTCTATACGTGTATACTTCTTGACAATGTTCGGGTGTTTATGTTGTAAATACAAAAACTAATCTATTGGAAAATGGGGTCACACACCTACACCCCACCCCCCCTCCTATTGGTTACCATACCGATGACAAGAATTTGTCATCCAAAATGATATTCTGTATGAATGATGCCGACTTGCTGATTCTGATGAGCCTGAATGAAATCGGCCACATGATTGGCCAATGATCCTTTAAATTCTTTATATGGCGGCGGATACGGGCGCCTCTGAAAAAGCAGTTGCAAGACGCGCGTCAGGCGTTCACACTGCTCCTCTCTACCAGTTCTCTTTAGCTTAAATTGTTGGCCCTTATGGCAATTGTTCTACTTTAGACTCCGCTTAGCATTTGGGCTATCTTTAGCTGAAACTGTTGGCCTCAATAGTAATTACCTTTTAATTATCTTGGCACATAGATTTGGGTCAGGGTATTCCCAGGAGACTCCGGTCTCACTATAGCTAACTTTTTACACTGGACTAGCCCTGACAGTCACCACCATGTTAAAAAAGAAATACATTTATCAGGTTAACATAAAGTTTCTTTTCCTTCAGGAAAAACATTTTTTAAAGTCACAAATATCTAGATGCTGGGCTAAAGATTTCCAATATCATTTCCACACCACAGCTGACTCCAAAAACGAGGGGTTTCAATACTAATACATTCTTCCCTGCCCTATACACAAAAAGAAACAATTGAGGACAAGGAAGGCAGATTCTTAATAATAAGAGGCCAAATTCAAGACACTTACGTTCTATTTTGTAACATTTATGCTCCTAATGAAAGACAGGATGCCATTTTCAAACAAGTAACACACCTCTTGACAGGATGGTCCCAAACTAGGATCATACTGGCTGGAGATTTCAAAGTTGATCTAGCATTACACTTTAGAAAGCAATTTTAATCAGTGTTACGTAAACAAAATAAACTACATAAGATAACCAAAATAATCCAGGATCATTTACTTACACATTCACTATTAGACTCTTGGGTAACATTATACAGAGACACCACAGATACCACATACTTTTCAGCAGCTCATAAAACGTATATGAAATTATATTATGTATTTAACAGCCAAAGTCTACAACCCACTCTAACCGTCTCTACCATTCATGTGTGTATATGGTCAGATCATTCAATAGTTCAACTCAAACTAGGTAACTTTCAAAATACAGGAAGGACTAAATCTTGGACTTATGATCCTTCATGCCTAAAAGATCCTATTGTAAAAAATACAATAACTCGGCAGATGACGGAATACTGGGACATTAACACAGGGATGACTGATAATCCTATCTCAACATGGGCAGCCCACAAAACATTTCTAGGGGGTTTACTAATAAAAGAAAAATCCATCCTTACCAAAAAATTAACTACACAAAGATTAAAGTTACAGAAAAATATAGAAGCACGAGAAAAACAGCACAAACTTACACAATCGTGCAATGTACTGAAGTGACTTCAGGACAAACGTGCAACACTTGCTTGCATCCTTAATGATCAGGCAATCAAGGCAGCATTTAGACTTAAAACAAACTATTATATACATGCATTTAAAACCAGGTAAGCCCCCAGGTCCTGATGGCCTTCCTGGAGAATATTACAAACTATTTCAGACTTCCCTAACATCTCATATAGTTAAATTCTCAATCTACATTATGCAAGGTTTTGAAATACCTCATGACCTACTCAGAGCCAGAATTGTGGTGATGCCTAAACCAGGGAAGAATTTGAAGTGGTGTACCAGTTATAGACCCATATCCCTTATAAATCAGGATTTAAAAACATTTTTTTACTAAAATATTGGCAAACAGGTTAAAAAATATTCTGCCAGGTATTGCACACCTGGATCAGGTTGGATTTGTAGCGGGTAGAGAGGTGCCTGATAATATTAGACGCATGATAACAATAATAGCCCAGCTAGCCAGAATGAAAATGCATTCTCTGGTCCTATCATTGGATGCAGAGAAGGCGTTTGATAGAATTGATTGGTCATATATGTTTGCGGTCCTAGATACAATGGGATTTAAAGGTCCATTTATAGATCCTTTACAAAATATTTATTCTAAACCCACTGAAACTGTTAGAGCTATGGGACATCAATCCAAGCTAATACATATTAAAAATGGCACAAGGAAGGGTTGCCCATTGTCCCCATTGTTGTTTGCTATTTGTATGGAGCCTCTAGTGGCTTGCATCAGACAGTCTCCTGACATAACTGGACTAAAGATAAAAGACACTACAAAATATCCCTCTTCGCGGATGATGTCTTACTGACATTGACCAAACCTCTGACATCACTTACAAATCTTTACGATATTCTCCACCAATATTCTATAATATCAGGTTATAAGATAAATATGGATAAAAGTGAAGCCATGGCAATAGCATTACCAGATCATATGAAGAAATTAATAGAACTAAATTTTACCTTCTCTTGGGTTAAGTCCTATATTAAGTACTTAGGAATAAACCTACCAAGCCAATATAGAGATTTGTATAAAATAAATTATCTCCCCTTGTATAAAGAATTACACAAATATATTGCTAAATGGAGACACTTTAACTTCTCCTGGTACGGTAGAATATCTGCAATAAAGATGAATATACTCCCAAGAATTTTATATTTGTTTCGAACCTTACCTATACCTATCCCAAGATATGACTTAAAATCCCTATAGTTAGAAATGATCCACTTTATAAACAGCAAGAAACAATCAAGAATTCACTCACTAAACATAGACAGCTAGGAGGGTTTGGGGTTCCTAATCTTTTAGATTATTACGATGCCTCTAGATTAGCCCAAACTATGTTGCTAGGTACTATAATGAAAGATATAATATGGACTAAATTGGAATCAGATCTGGGAGATTACAACTCACCAGAAGATCTAATATAGGATACATTTTTATAACAACACAAAATTCAAGACCATTCACAAACTACTAGTTTTTCAATTAACCACTGGAGAGTCTTAACAAAAAATAAAAAAATATTACCAGAATTTTCCTCTGAGATGCCGCTCAAATATCTTATTCCTGCCAAATATCAAAGGCAATTGGATAAATGGGAGAATAAAGGCCTCTAACGGGTGGGAGACTTCTTAACACACAACACACTTCTGACTTTTACCCAGGCACAAACAATATTAGCACCAATCCCTCTAAAATGGTACCTATATCTACAACTCAAGTCTGCCCTAGGCAAATGTATGCCCAATATGTCTATTCAGCCTAGTACACCCTTGGAAAAATTATGTAGTATCAATAGCAGACCAAAAAAAAACAATATCGCAAATATATACATAAAACTACAAACAATGACCAACGACAACAAATCACCTGTCATGCTTAAGTGGGAGACAAATACTGACACCTTACTAGACGCACAGGAGTGGTGTGAAAAGCAGTTGCAAGACGCGCGTCAGGCGTTCACACTGCTCCTCTCTACCAGTTCTCTTTAGCTTAAATTGTTGGCCCTTATGGCAATTGTTCTACTTTAGACTCCGCTTAGCATTTGGGCTATCTTTAGCTGAAACTACTCTGCGTATAAAGGTCTAATCAGTGCTGACCTAAGGGAGAACAGTATCAAAACTATCTTTATATGGTATTTAACTCTGATAAAAACTTTAAATTTCAAAGAGGGAAGAAGCAAATACTGTTATAGGGAATGTGATACAAAGGGTACACATGTGGTGGGAATGCCCTGGGGTCGCTCAAATATGGACTAATCTATCGACGTATCTTAGTACATTGTTCGAAGGGCAAATAACGTTAACTATGTCTCAAGGACTGTTGAATTCTCCACTATCAAACTTCCACAAACACATTAACACCTTTGTGAAGATACTTTGCACTATCACGAGAATCAACATTGCAAAATATTGGAAAGAAGGGACTCCGACATGGTGAGTGATAAAAGATAAATTTAAAATGACATACTCATTACATGAAACAGCAGCAACAATTTTGGGTACAACAGACGCATTTCACAAAGTGTGGTTTTATTGGTTGATGCACCCATCGGTAGTTAACTCTGTCGCCTCAATATAAGAGGAGATTAATGTGAACTATTCACAAAGAAAAAAAAGGTTGTATAGGATATTGGACCACAAAGGGATAGTCAGTATAAGCAGACTAAAATCATTATAACAATCGATAATCCAAAGCTGTTTCTCCTTCCTCATTGGTGAAATAAGATTTTTCTTTAAAGGATGGCATGGACACAAAAATCTACTCTTAGTGACGAAAGGTTAATTGTTGTTTAATTGTTTTTTTATTACAAAACTATGTACAAATTATACACTGAAGATGTTTTTCTCTTTTTGCACAATCTACCAGGTGCTATATATCAATTATAGGAACAAAGTCATGTTAAGATAAGAAATACAATGTTGAGTCTAATGAACTTTGTGATCTTATAAACCAGTTAACAGAGATACCTCAGCAAGACGTCAAGAAACGAAGAACTGATAATAGAACTTAATCTATTTAAGGACCTGGTGAATTAATATTGCAACCAAATGTATAAGACGTATATTTTGTTTGATGACGTTATTTCAATAAAAAATAATTTACCATAAAAATATTATGCAACATGTAAAGACAGAGATATTTGTTTAAAATGTTTATATCACAGATGCCTTTGGTCATAGAGCAGAATGCTCCTTTCTCGTGACATGGTATCCCCAGTTCCCCTCTTCATGCTGTGGGAATAAATATGTGCACTGTGGTGATGATACTTGGGGCATTTCCACCACATGTTCCTTTGTTGTGATACTGACAGTTGTTGCAGGTGTTTGTGAAGGAGCTGCACGTTAGGATTATTCTTTGCTTGATATAGCAGTTCCCCTTCTTGCTAGGTCAAATCAGCAAATGTGCAGAGTCATAATCTGCCAGGTGCTTGAAAGACTCTTTCAACCCTTTGATGTGGAGACTAGGGATTGGTGCACCAGATTCACACAACAGTTTGACATTTGGTTTACCAAAATACAGAAATGCAGCTGTGTATGTCACACTACCTGAGACAAGGACCCCATGACAGGTAAAACATCACAAATTAATTTAAATTTGTCCAATATAATGCTGTGTTCTGTGAAACAGAAATGTTACCAGTTGTGTTACATTGATTTCCCCTATCTGCCCAATACAGCAGACCCTCCTTCAATGAGATCTGGGACTAAACAGCCCAGGAATTCCATTAAAAGCAAAAGCCTGAGGATTTCTGGAAATACTTACTCATGATACTGCTATTGAGCTATAGCTCACTAGCAGTATCATACAATGCTGTCACAAATCACTAGCAGTGTCACACAATGCTGTCACAAATCACTAGCAGTGTCACACAATGCTGTCACAAATCACTAGCAGTGTCACACAATGCTGTCACAAAACACTAGCAGTATCATACAATGCTGTCACAAATCACTAGCAGTATCATACAATGCTGTCACAAAACACTAGCAGTATCATACAATGCTGTCACAAATCACTAGCAGTATCATACAATGCTGTCACAAATCACTAGCAGTGTCACACAATGCTGTCACAAATCACTAGCAGTGTCACACAATGCTGTCACAAATCACTAGCAGTGTCACACAATGCTGTCACAAAACACTAGCAGTATCATACAATGCTGTCACAAATCACTAGCAGTATCATACAATGCTGTCACAAAACACTAGCAGTATCATACAATGCTGTCACAAATCACTAGCAGTATCATACAATGCTGTCACAAATCACTAGCAGTATCATACAATGCTGTCACAAAACACTAGCAGTATCATACAATGCTGTCACAAATCACTAGCAGTATCAGGCAATGTTTTCACAAATCACTAGCATTGTCATACAATGATGTCACAAATCACTAGCAGTGTCATACAATGATGTCACAAATCACTAGCAGTATCATACAATGCTATCACAAAACACTAGCAGTATCATACAATGCTGTCACAAAACACTAGCAGTATCTTACAATGCTGTCACAAATCACTAGCAGTATCATACAATGATGTCACAAATCACTAGCAGTATCATACAATGCTGTCACAAATCACTAGCAGTGTCATACAATGATGTCACAAATCACTAGCAGTATCTTACAATGCTGTCACAAATCACTAGCAGTATCATACAATGCTGTCACAAATCACTAGCAGTATCATACAATGCTGTCACAAAACACTAGCAGTATCATACAATGCTGTCACAAATCACTAGCAGTATCATACAATGCTGTCACAAAACACTAGCAGTATCTTACAATGCTGTGACAAATCACTAGCAGTATCATACAATGCTGTCACAAATCACTAGCAGTATCATACAATGCTGTCACAAATCACTAGCAGTATCATACAATGCTGTCACAAAACACTAGCAGTATCTTACAATGCTGTCACAAATCACTAGCAGTATCATACAATGTTTTCACAAATCACTAGCAGTGTCATACAATGATGTCACAAATCACTAGCAGTGTCATACAATGATGTCACAAATCACTAGCAGTATCATACAATGCTATCACAAAACACTAGCAGTATCATACAATGCTATCACAAATCACTAGCAGTGTCATACAATGATGTCACAAATCACTAGCAGTGTCATACAATGATGTCACAAATCACTAGCAGTATCATACAATGCTATCACAAAACACTAGCAGTATCATACAATGCTATCACAAATCACTAGCAGTATCATACAATGCTGTCACAAAACACTAGCAGTATCATACAATGCTGTCACAAAACACTAGCAGTATCATGCAATGCTTTCAAAAATCACTAGCAGTATCATACAATGCTTTCATAAATTACTATTAGTGTCATACAGTGCGTTCACAATCACTAGCAGAAACATAAAATGTGCTCACACATTACTATTAATGTCATACAGTGAGCTCACAATCACTAGCAGTATCCTACAATGCTGTCACAAATCACTAGCAGTATCATACAATGCTTTCACAAATTACTATTAGTGTCATACAGTGAGTTCACAATCACTAGCAGAAACATACAATGTGCTCACACATTACTATTAATGTCATACAGTGAGCTCACAATCACTAGCAATATCCTACAATGCTTTTACAAATAACTATTAGTGTTATACAATGAGCTCACAATCACTAGCAGTATCATACAATGATGTGACAAATTACTATTAGTGTCATACAGTGAGCTCACAGTCACTAGCAGTATCATACAATGCTTTCACAAATTACTATTAGTGTCATACAGTGTGCTCCCTAATCACTAGCAGTATCACAAAAAAGCTGTCACAAATTACTAATAGGGTCATACCATGAGCTCACAATCACTACCAGTATCATACAATGCTTTCACAAATTACTATTAGTGTCATACAGTGAGCTCACTAATCACTAGCAGTAACACAAAATGCTTTCACAAATGACTATTAGTGTCATACAGTGAGCTCACAATCACTAGCAGTATCATACAATGCTGTCACAAATCACTAGCAGTATCATACAATGCTGTCACAAATCACTAGCAGTGTCATACAATGCTGTCACATATCACTAGCAGTATCATAAATTGCTTTCACAAATCACTATCAGTATTATACAATGCTGTCACTGATGTCACAAATCACTAGCAGTATCATACAATGCTATCACAAAACACTAGCAGTATCATACAATGCTATCACAAAACACTAGCAGTATCATACAATGCTATCACAAATCACTAGCAGTATCATACAATGCTGTCACAAAACACTAGCAGTATCATAGAATGCTGTCACAAAACACTAGCAGTGTTACGGTTACCCTTAGTCTCGCTGAGAGATGGACCGCTTAGTAGCCTGGATCCCTATTGCTAAAGAGGGGAGAAGCTGCTTTCCATAGTATTCTATATGAGTCTCGCAAATATAGAATAATCTCCCTTAGCTGCAGTACCGCTAGGATACCCTTCTGCCCACAAAAACGAGTCAACGCTGCGATTGAGGGTCAAACAAGAACTCAGGACTGGGATGCCCAGCCTGCTTTTTATTAAGGTTACATGCACACAGGGCACTCCCAGGGGGAGAGGGGGGGAAGCACAAAATCCCCCATCACACATTTAGATAGAGAGCACTGTCCTTTGACAGGCCACAATAGGATTACAGTACTTAAGATAACAAGTTTACAAGTTCATCTTATCAATTAGCAGTCTGGCTCCAGAGGTGATTAGACAATAGTTTCTAAAAGCTGAAAAAAAAGAGTTAACTCTTTATGAAATGATACTTGTTACGGTTTTCTTGGAGCCCTTCTTAGGCGCTGGCTTGCTGGTTCAGGCATTGCTGCTGGGAAATAAGCTCTTCACAACAAAATAACTAATGCTTCTGTAACAGTGCTCCCTTTCTGTGGAACACTCTGGCAGACACGGTCTGACCCCTTTTCGGGGCAGACTAAGGCTGTCCAGACCGCTGATTATGCGGGGCTGAGGTCGGTTTGTCTGGACAACCCGTCGGCGTTGCCATTCTGTTTCCCAGGTCTGTAAGTAATGGTGAAATTGAAGGGTTGCAACGATAAGCTCCAACGTAATAGCCTGCCGTTATCTCCAGAGACCCGGTTCAGCCACACCAACGGGTTATGGTCGGTGACCAGAGTGAACTCCTGACCATATAAATAGGGAGTCAATTTCTTTAATGCCCACACCAAAGCCAAACACTCCTTTTCGACCGCTGCATAGCTGACTTCGCGGGGCAGGAGCTTCCGGCTGATGTAGGCAACTGGATGCTCCCCTCCATCTTCGCCTACTTGGCTGAGGACGGCTCCCAGCCCGAACATGGAAGCATCTGTATGGACGATAAAACGTTTGTTAAGGGCTGGGGCCGCCAAGACAGGAGCGTTAATTAGAGCATTTTTGAGAGCCTGGAAAGCCGTTTCACAGTGGGGAGACCACAGGACCTGTCGAGGTAAGTTCTTCTTGGTCAAGTCAGTCAGGGGTTTGGCAAGTGTGCTGTAGTCTGGTACGAACCGTCTATAGTACCCTGCCGTGCCCAGGAAGGCTAGGACCTGAGTCTTAGTGATGGGGGTGGGCCAATTGGCGACAGCTTCTATTTTGGCCGGCTCTGGTCGCTGCTTTCCACACCCCACCCGGTGACCCAGGTACTGTACCTCGGCCATCCCAAAGTGGCATTTTTCTGGCTTCAGAGTCAGGCCAGCAGCCCGGATCTGATCCAGAACCATTCCCACATGAGCTAAGTGGTCCTCCCAGGACTCACTGTGGATCGCTATGTCGTCCAGGTAGGCGCAAGCAAAACTCTGGAAGCCATCCAGGAGCCTATCCACCAAGCGCTGGAATGTAGCTGGGGCATTCTTCATCCCAAACGGCATTACCCTAAACTGATATAAGCCGAATGGGGTGACGAATGCCGACTTGGGGATAGCCTCCGGGGCCAGGGGAATCTGCCAGTAACCTTTGCAGAGGTCAATAGTGGTCAGGTAATTTCCCCTGGCTATACGATCGAGTAGCTCGTCTACCCTGGGCATAGGGTAAGCGTCCGTCACGGTATTTTCATTGAGCCTCCGATAGTCTACGCAGAACCGGGTGGTCCCATCTTTCTTGGGCACCAAGACAACTGGGGAGGCCCAGGGACTATCGGAGGGCTCAATTACCCTGAGCTGGAGCATCTCATCGATCTCCTTCTTCATTCCTGTCCTAACTGCTTCGGGGATTCGGTATGGAGCCTGGCGCAAGGGAGCTTGTCCCGGAGTATCTACCTGGTGGGTGGTTAAAGTAGTGTACCCTGGCTTCGGGGAGAAGGTGAGGTGTTTAGACTGGAGGAGTTGGTTGAGCTGCTCCCTTTCAGTGGGGCTAAGTCGGTCCCCTATCTGAACCTGCGCCACTATACCTGTGGGGAGGCTCTTTTCTAATAGGTCTGGAATGGGTAAACTGTCGGGGTCTTCCTGAGGGGAACAACATACGGCCGTCACGTTCTCTGGCCGCTCAAAATATTCCTTGAGCATGTTTACATGGAATGTCTTTCTAAGATTGTTGTCGTGGCAGCTAGCTATCACATAAGTGGTGTCTCCCCTTTTCTCTACGATCTGGTAGGGACCCTGCCAGGACGCCTGCAATTTGTCTGTCTTCACCGGCTTAAGTACTAACACCTTTTGTCCTATGGTGAAGATTCTCTTTCGGGCCCCCCGATCGTACCATACTTTCTGTCTTCTCTGGGCCAACTGGAGATTAGCCTGCACGGATTTGGCTAATTGCTCCATTCGGTCCCTGAGTTCCAGCACGTATGGCACAATGGGGACACCGTCAGCCTCCATCTCTCCCTCCCAGTGCTCCCGGATCAGGTTTAGGGGTCCCCGTACCTTTCTTCCGTAGAGCAACTCGAAGGGAGAGAACCCTGTCGTTTCCTGGGGCACCTCCCGATAAGCAAATAGGAGGTGCGGCAGGAAGCGTTCCCAGTCTCGGTATTCCTGAGTGAACGTCTTGAGCATTTGCTTGAGGGTCCCATTGAACCTCTCACACAGCCCGTTCGTCTGGGGGTGGTATGGGGAGCTCAGGAGGGACTTAATTTTGCAAACCTGCCAGAGTTGTTGGGTCAATTCAGCCGTAAATTGGGTGCCTCGGTCGGATAGGATTTCTTTTGGAAATCCTACCCGGGAGAACACCTGTACTAGTGCATTCGCTACCGTATCCGCTTGTATGTTGGATAGGGCGACAGCCTCTGGGTACCTGGTAGCGTAGTCCACTACGGTAAGAATGTATCGCTTACCGGAGGGACTAGGGGTAGCCAGTGGTCCCACTAGGTCAATAGCAACCCGGCTGAAGGGTTCCTCTACAATGGGCATATTTACTAGCTGGGCTTTAGGGTGATCGCCTCGCCTTCCTACTCGTTGACACACATCGCAGGTGTTACAGTAAGTTCTAACGTCAGCGTGCACCCCTGGCCAAAAGAACGTGTGAGTAATGCGGTGTAGGGTACGGGTAACGGCTAGGTGGCCTGCTAAGGGGATGTCGTGGCCTATTTTGAGGATTTCTTGACGGTATTTGTGGGGCACTACCAGCTGTCGCCTACGCTGTCCCCTTTTCTCTGTCCAGCGGTATAGTTTCCCTTTTTCCCATAAGAATGTTTCGTTATCTGCCCCGCCCCCTCCGGTCTCTGCTCGTTCCCGGTACTTTTGCAAGGTCGGGTCAGTCTTAGACTCTGCCTCGAAAGCATCTGGGGTGTCCCAGGGTATGGGGCCTAACCTGTCAGGCAAGGTCGGGGTAGGTCTTACCTGTGTCTCCCGCACTGGTGAGAGCTCTCGCTCCGTCCGGGCTTGGGCCCGTGTAGTCACTGGGTCCGCCTCGTTGTTGCATACTGGAGCATAGGCAGAAGTCATGGGGCCCAAATCGTTGCCCAGTAGTACTTCGGCAGGTAAATTATCCATTAGGCCCACGTTCACAGCCCCCTTTCCCGCTCCCCAATCAAGATGCACTTTAGCTGTTGGAATTTTGTACACATCCCCCCCCGCCACTCTAACGGCCACAGTCTGTCCGGATCGCTTGTGCTCTGGCACCAAATGACTCTGTACCAGCGTGATAGTAGCCCCTGTGTCTCGCAATCCCTCGGTAGATCGCCCCTCGAGCCATACCCTCTGCCGATGGTGCTGGCGGTTATCTGAGGCAGCATATACAGGGTCTGCCTCGTGAAGCGGCCCCACATATCCCTCCATAGGGGCCTCTTGGTTAACACAGAGGGCCCGGGCCGGACGATAGGACCCAGAGGGGTAATTGTAATTCCTGGGTGTCTGGTGCGTATTAAGGGGGCAGCTAGCCATGAAATGCCCTGGTTGCTTGCATCGGTGGCAAGTCGGTCTGGGACGCTCAGAGCTGTTATTGGGTGGTCCTGAGTGTCGGACGGGCCTTGTGGGCACCGGGGCTCGGAATTCAGTACGAGGGGGTGCACGGTAAACCTCTCTGGGTTCGACCCGTGCTGGAGCTCGGTAGTTCATGGGTTCGTGAAGACGGGAGTCATAATGTTCATCGGCCAATTTGGCTGCTTCTTCTAAGGTAGAAGGCCGCCTGTCTCGCAGCCATTCCTTCCCTTGCTGTTCCATGCCATTATAAAAATGTTCTAAGAGAAACAATTGTAAAATTTCCTCCCCAGTCACCGCTTTACTTCCGCTCAGCCAGTGATTTGCCGCTCTCCGCATTCGGTGCGCCCATTCCATATGGGTATCGTTAGGCTTCTTTTCCGTGCCCCGAAACTGTCGGCGATACGTGTCCGGAGTTACAGCGTACCGTCGCAACAGTGTCTCCTTAACTAGCTCATACTGTGTCACTTCCTCAGCACCCAGAGTACGAAAGGCTTCCAGGGCTCGCCCGGATAGTTTCCCAGACAATATCGTGGGCCACTCTCTGTTGGGAATCTGGTGCAGGGCACATTGCCTTTCGAAGTCCGCCAAATATTCATCAATCCCTGTCTCGCTCTCTAGGAAGGGTCGAAATGCCGCATAGGGTATCTTGGGCCTCCCAGCATTTTCGACAGGGATGATTACCTGCGGGGCTTCAGCATTGCGGTGTGCATTCGCTAGGTTGAGTTCGTGGGCTCGAGTCTCTCGTATATCCTCGTCCGCCTCTGCCATCAACTGCTGTACCAATTCCATGGAGGGGTTCGGCCCGTATAATGAGAGCCTTTCCCGAACAATCCTGGTTTTTTCGTCACTAATCGTGGTCGGTGTTTCCGCCATTGTGAAGCTCTGATCCAGTTCGGTCAATTCTGCGATCAGCTCTCTCCTCGGCCGGTTGCTGGCGTACCCCCCTCTGCTTTCAAGTAAATCCTTTTGGGTTGTACGCTTCAATTTTTCGTAAGCGCTCTCCATCCGTTCTGTACCTCTCCTAGGAAATCCAGGAAAATCCCGCCGCTGCCGCCAAATGTTACAGTTACCCTTAGTCTCGCTGAGAGATGGACCGCTTAGTAGCCTGGATCCCTATTGCTAAAGAGGGGAGAAGCTGCTTTCCATAGTATTCTATATGAGTCTCGCAAATATAGAATAATCTCCCTTAGCTGCAGTACCGCTAGGATACCCTTCTGCCCACAAAAACGAGTCAACGCTGCGATTGAGGGTCAAACAAGAACTCAGGACTGGGATGCCCAGCCTGCTTTTTATTAAGGTTACATGCACACAGGGCACTCCCAGGGGGAGAGGGGGGGAAGCACAAAATCCCCCATCACACATTTAGATAGAGAGCACTGTCCTTTGACAGGCCACAATAGGATTACAGTACTTAAGATAACAAGTTTACAAGTTCATCTTATCAATTAGCAGTCTGGCTCCAGAGGTGATTAGACAATAGTTTCTAAAAGCTGAAAAAAAAGAGTTAACTCTTTATGAAATGATACTTGTTACGGTTTTCTTGGAGCCCTTCTTAGGCGCTGGCTTGCTGGTTCAGGCATTGCTGCTGGGAAATAAGCTCTTCACAACAAAATAACTAATGCTTCTGTAACAAGCAGTATCAGGCAATGCTTTCAAAAATCACTAGCAGTATCATACAATGTTTTCACAAATTACTATTAGTGTCATACAGTGAGTTCACAATCACTAGCAGAAACATAAAATGTGCTCACACATTACTATTAATGTCATACAGTGAGCTCACAATCACTAGCAGTATCCTACAATGCTGTCACAAATCACTAGCAGTATCATACAATGCTTTCACAAATTACTATTAGTGTCATACAGTGAGTTCACAATCACTAGCAGAAACATACAATGTGCTCACACATTACTATTAATGTCATACAGTGAGCTCACAATCACTAGCAATATCCTACAATGCTTTTACAAATAACTATTAGTGTTATACAATGAGCTCACAATCACTAGCAGTATCATAAAATTATGTCACAAATCACTATCAGTATCATACAATGCTGTCACAAATTACTATTAGTGTCATACAGTGAGCTCACAGTCACTAGCAGTATCATACAATGCTTTCACAAATCACTAGCAGTGTCATACAATGATGTCACAAATCACTAGCAGTGTCATACAATGCTTTCACAAAACACTAGCAGTATCATACAATGCTATCACAAATCACTAGCAGTGTCATACAATGATGTCACAAATCACTAGCAGTATCATACAATGCTATCACAAAACACTAGCAGTATCATACAATGCTATCACAAATCACTAGCAGTATCATACAATGCTGTCACAAAACACTAGCAGTATCATACAATGCTGTCACAAAACACTAGCAGTATCATGCAATGCTTTCAAAAATCACTAGCAGTATCATACAATGCTTTCACAAATTACTATTAGTGTCATACAGTGAGTTCACAATCACTAGCAGAAACATAAAATGTGCTCACACATTACTATTAATGTCATACAGTGAGCTCACAATCACTAGCAGTATCCTACAATGCTGTCACAAATCACTAGCAGTATCATACAATGCTTTCACAAATTACTATTAGTGTCATACAGTGAGTTCACAATCACTAGCAGAAACATACAATGTGCTCACACATTACTATTAATGTCATACAGTGAGCTCACAATCACTAGCAATATCCTACAATGCTTTTACAAATAACTATTAGTGTTATACAATGAGCTCACAATCACTAGCAGTATCATACAATGATGTCACAAATTACTATTAGTGTCATACAGTGAGCTCACAGTCACTAGCAGTATCATACAATGCTTTCACAAATTACTATTAGTGTCATACAGTGTGCTCCCTAATCACTAGCAGTATCACAAAAAAGCTGTCACAAATTACTAATAGGGTCATACCGTGAGCTCACAATCACTACCAGTATCATACAATGCTTTCACAAATTACTATTAGTGTCATACAGTGAGCTCACTAATCACTAGCAGTAACACAAAATGCTTTCACAAATGACTATTAGTGCCATACAGTGAGCTCACAATCACTAGCAGTATCATACAATGCTGTCACAAATCACTAGCAGTATCATACAATGCTGTCACAAATCACTAGCAGTGTCATACAATGCTGTCACATATCACTAGCAGTATCATAAATTGCTTTCACAAATCACTATCAGTATTATACAATGCTGTCACAAATCACTAGCAGTATCATACAATGCTGTCACAAATCACTAGCAGTATCATACAATGCTGTCACAAATCACTAGCAGTATCATAAATTGCTTTCACAAATCACTATCAGTATTATACAATGCTGTCACACATCACTAGCAGTATCATACAATGCTGTCACATATCACTAGCAGTATCATAAATTGCTTTCACAAATCACTAGCAGTATCATACAATGCTGTCACAAATCACTAGCAGTGTCATGCAATGCTGTCACAAATCACCAGCAGTGTCATACAATGCTGTCACAAATCACTAGCAGTATCATACAATGCTGTCACAAATCACTAGCAGTGCCATACAATGCTGTCACAAATCACCAGCAGTGTCATACAATGCTGTCACAAATCACTAGCAGTATCATACAATGCTGTCACAAATCACTAGCAGTGCCATACAATGCTGTCACAAATCACCAGCAGTGTCATACAATGATGTCACAAATCACTAGCAGTGTCATACAATGATGTCTCAAATCACTAGCAGTATCATACAATGCTATCACAAATCACTAGCAGTATCATACAATGCTGTCACAAATCACTATCAGTATCATACAATGCTGTCACAAATCACTAGCAGTATCATACAATGCTGTCACAAATCACTAGCAGTGTCATACAATGCTGTCACAAATCCCTAGCAGTGTCACACAATGCTGTCACAAATCATGAGCAGTTTCATACAATGCTTTCACAAATTACTAGCAGTATCATACAAAGCTTTCACAAATTGCTATTATTGTCATACAGTGAGCTCACAATCACTAGCAGAAACATACAATGTGCTCACACATTACTATTAATTTCATACAGTGAGCTCACAATCACTAGCATTATCCTACAATGCTTTTACAAATTACTATTAGTGTTATACAATGAGCTCACAATCACTAGCAGCATCATACAATGCTGTCACAAATCACTATCAGTATCATACAATGCTTTCACAAATTACTATTAGTGTCATACAGTGAGCTCACAATCACTAGCAGTAACATGCAATGCTTTTACAAATTACTATTAGTGTTATACAGTGAGCTCACAATCACTAGCAGTAACATGCAATGCTTTTACAAATTACTATTAGTGTCATACAGTGAGCTCACAATCACTAGCAGTAACATGCAATGCTTTTACAAATTACTATTAGTGTCATACAGTGAGCTCACAATCACTAGCAGTATCATACAATGCTTTCACAAATTACTATTAGTGTCATACAGTGAGCTCACTAATCACTAGCAGTAACACAAAATGCTTTCACAAATGACTATTAGTGTCATACAGTGAGCTCACAATCACTAGCAGTATCATACAATGCTGTCACAAATCACTAGCAGTATCATACAATGCTGTCACAAATCACTAGCAGTATCATACAATGCTGTCACAAATCACTAGCAGTATCATAAATTGCTTTCAAAAATCACGATCAGTATTATACAATGCTTTCACAAATTACTAGCAGTATCATACAATGCTGTCACAAATCACTATTAGTGTCATACAATTAGCTCACAATCTCTTGCAGTAACATACAATGCTGTCACAAATTACTATTAGTGTCATACAATTAGCTCACAATCTCTTGCAGTAACATACAATGCTTTCACAGATTACTATTTGTGTCATACAGTAAGTTCACAATCACTAGCACTATCATAAAATGCTGTCACAAACCACTAGCAGTATCATACAATACTGTCACAAATCACTAGCAGTGTCATACAATGCTTTTAC
The DNA here is from genome assembly GCF_027579735.1 of Bombina bombina. Classification (NCBI taxonomy): domain Eukaryota; kingdom Metazoa; phylum Chordata; class Amphibia; order Anura; family Bombinatoridae; genus Bombina; species Bombina bombina. The sequence continues at coordinate 65,010,457 of NC_069505.1, forward strand.
AAATCACTAGCAGTGTCATACAATGCTGTCTCAAATCCCTAGCAGTGTCACACAATGCTGTCACAAAACACTAGCAGTATCATACAATGCTGTCACAAATCACTAGCAGTATCATACAATGCTGTCACAAATCGCTAGCAGTATCATACAATGCTATCTCAAATCACTAGCAGTATCATACAATGCTATCACAAAACACTAGCAGTATCATACAATGCTTTCACAAATCACTAGCAGTGTCATACAATGATATCACAAATCACTAGCAGTGTCATACAATGATGTCACAAATCACTAGCAGTATCATACAATGCTATCACAAAACACTAGCAGTATCATACAATGCTATCACAAATCACTAGCAGTGTCATACAATGATGTCACAAATCACTAGCAGTATCATACAATGCTATCACAAAACACTAGCAGTATCATACAATGCTATCACAAATCACTAGCAGTATCATACAATGCTGTCACAAAACACTAGCAGTATCATAGAATGCTGTAACAAAACACTAGCAGTATCAGGCAATGCTTTCAAAAATCACTAGCAGTATCATACAATGCTTTCACAAATTACTATTAGTGTCATATAGTGAGTTCACAATCACTAGCAGAAACATAAAATGTGCTCACACATTACTATTAATGTCATACAGTGAGCTCACATACACTAGCAATATCCTACAATGCTTTTACAAATAACTATTAGTGTTATACAATGAGCTCACAATCACTAGCAGTATCATAAAATTATGTCACAAATCACTATCAGTATCATACAATGCTGTCACAAATTACTATTAGTGTCATACAGTGAGCTCACAGTCACTAGCAGTATCATACAATGCTTTCACAAATCACTAGCAGTGTCATACAATGATGTCACAAATCACTAGCAGTGTCATACAATGATGTCACAAATCACTAGCAGTATCATACAATGCTATCACAAAACACTAGCAGTATCATACAATGCTATCACAAATCACTAGCAGTGTCATACAATGATGTCACAAATCACTAGCAGTATCATACAATGCTATCACAAAACACTAGCAGTATCATACAATGCTATCACAAATCACTAGCAGTATCATACAATGCTGTCACAAAACACTAGCAGTATCATACAATGCTGTCACAAAACACTAGCAGTATCATGCAATGCTTTCAAAAATCACTAGCAGTATCATACAATGCTTTCACAGATTACTATTAGTGTCATACAGTGAGTTCACAATCACTAGCAGAAACATAAAATGTGCTCACACATTACTATTAATGGCATACAGTGTGCTCACAATCACTAGCAGTATCCTACAATCCTGTCACAAATCACTAGCAGTATCATACAATGCTTTCACAAATTACTATTAGTGTCATACAGTGAGTTCACAATCACTAGCAGAAACATACAATGTGCTCACACATTACTATTAATGTCATACAGTGAGCTCACAATCACTAGCAATATCCTACAATGCTTTTACAAATAACTATTAGTGTTATACAATGAGCTCACAATCACTAGCAGTATCATACAATGATGTCACAAATCACTATCAGTATCATACAATGCTGTCACAAATTACTATTAGTTTCATACAGTGAGCTCACAGTCACTAGCAGTATCATACAATGCTTTCACAAATTACTATTAGTGTCATACAGTGTGCTCCCTAATCACTAGCAGTATCACAAAAAAGATGTCACAAATTACTAATAGGGTCATACCGTGAGCTCACAATCACTACCAGTATCATACAATGCTTCGACAAATTACTATTAGTGTCATACAGTGAGCTCACTAATCACTAGCAGTAACACAAAATGCTTTCACAAATGACTATTAGTGTCATACAGTGAGCTCACAATCACTAGCAGTATCATACAATGCTGTCACAAATCACTAGCAGTATCATACAATGCTGTCACAAATCACTAGCAGTGTCATACAATGCTGTCACATATCACTAGCAGTATCATAAATTGCTTTCACAAATCACTATCAGTATTATACAATGCTGTAACAAATCACTAGCAGTGAAATACAATGCTGTCACAAATCACTAGCAGTATCATACAATGCTGTCACAAATCACTAGCAGTGTCATACAAAGCTGTCACAAATCACTAGCAGTATCATACAATGCTATCTCAAATCACTAGCAGTATCATACAATGCTATCACAAAACACTAGCAGTATCATACAATGCTTTCACAAATCACTAGCAGTGTCATACAATGATGTCACAAATCACTAGCAGTGTCATACAATGATGTCACAAATCACTAGCAGTATCATACAATGCTATCACAAAACACTAGCAGTATCATACAATGCTATCACAAATCACTAGCAGTGTCATACAATGATGTCACAAATCACTAGCAGTATCATACAATGCTATCACAAAACACTAGCAGTATCATACAATGCTATCACAAATCACTAGCAGTATCATACAATGCTGTCACAAAACACTAGCAGTATCATAGAATGCTGTAACAAAACACTAGCAGTATCATGCAATGCTTTCAAAAATCACTAGCAGTCTCATACAATGCTTTCACAAATTACTATTAGTGTCATACAGTGAGTTCACAATCACTAGCAGAAACATAAAATGTGCTCACACATTACTATTAATGTCATACAGTGAACTCACAATCACTAGCAGTATCCTACAATGCTGTCACAAATCACTAGCAGTATCATACAATGCTTTCACAAATTACTATTAGTGTCATACAGTGAGTTCACAATCACTAGCAGAAACATACAATGTGCTCACACATTACTATTAATGTCATACAGTGAGCTCACAATCACTAGCAATATCCTACAATGCTTTTACAAATAACTATTAGTGTTATACAATGAGCTCACAATCACTAGCAGTATCATAAAATTATGTCACAAATCACTATCAGTATCATACAATGCTGTCACAAATTACTATTAGTGTCATACAGTGAGCTCACAGTCACTAGCAGTATCATACAATGCTTTCACAAATCACTAGCAGTGTCATACAATGATGTCACAAATCACTAGCAGTGTCATACAATGATGTCACAAATCACTAGCAGTATCATACAATGCTATCACAAAACACTAGCAGTATCATACAATGCTATCACAAATCACTAGCAGTGTCATACAATGATGTCACAAATCACTAGCAGTATCATACAATGCTATCACAAAACACTAGCAGTATCATACAATGCTATCACAAATCACTAGCAGTATCATACAATGCTGTCACAAAACACTAGCAGTATCATACAATGCTGTCACAAAACACTAGCAGTATCATGCAATGCTTTCAAAAATCACTAGCAGTATCATACAATGCTTTCACAAATTACTATTAGTGTCATACAGTGAGTTCACAATCACTAGCAGAAACATAAAATGTGCTCACACATTACTATTAATGTCATACAGTGTGCTCACAATCACTAGCAGTATCCTACAATGCTGTCACAAATCACTAGCAGTATCATACAATGCTTTCACAAATTACTATTAGTGTCATACAGTGAGCTCACAATCACTAGCAGTATCCTACAATGCTGTCACAAATCACTAGCAATATCCTACAATGCTTTTACAAATAACTATTAGTGTTATACAATGAGCTCACAATCACTAGCAGTATCATACAATGATGTCACAAATCACTATCAGTATCATACAATGCTGTCACAAATTACTATTAGTTTCATACAGTGAGCTCACAGTCACTAGCAGTATCATACAATGCTTTCACAAATTACTATTAGTGTCATACAGTGTGCTCCCTAATCACTAGCAGTATCACAAAAAAGCTGTCACAAATTACTAATAGGGTCATACCGTGAGCTCACAATCACTACCAGTATCATACAATGCTTCGACAAATTACTATTAGTGTCATACAGTGAGCTCACTAATCACTAGCAGTAACACAAAATGCTTTCACAAATGACTATTAGTGTCATACAGTGAGCTCACAATCACTAGCAGTATCATACAATGCTGTCACAAATCACTATCAGTATTATACAATGCTGTAACAAATCACTAGCAGTGAAATACAATGCTGTCACAAATCACTAGCAGTAACACAAAATGCTTTCACAAATGACTATTAGTGTCATACAGTGAGCTCACAATCACTAGCAGTATCATACACTGCTGTCACATATCACTAGCAGTATCATACAATGCTGTCACAAATCACTAGCAGTGTCATGCAATGCTGTCACAAATCACCAGCAGTGTCATACAATGCTATCACAAAACACTAGCAGTATCATACACTGCTGTCACATATCACTAGCAGTATCATACACTGCTGTCACAAATCACTAGCAGTATCATACAATGCTGTCACAAATCACTAGCAGTGTCATACAATGATGTCACAAATCACTGGCAGTGTCATACAATGATGTCACAAATCACCAGCAGTGTCATACAATGCTGTCACAAATTACTATCAGTATCATACAATGCTATCACAAATTACAAGCAGTATCATACAATGCTATCACAAATCACTAGCAGTATCATACAATGCTATCACAAATTACAAGCAGTATCATACAATACTATCACAAATAACTAGCAGTATCATACAATGCTGTCACAAATCACTATCAGTATCATACAATGCTGTCACAAATCACTAGCAGTGTCATACAATGCTGTCACAAATCACTGGCAGTGTCATACAATGCTGTCACAAATCCCTAGCAGTATCATACAATGCTGTCACAAATCCCTAGCAGTGTCACACAATGCTGTCACAAATCATGAGCAGTTTCATACAATGCTTTCACAAATTACTAGCAGTATCATACAAAGCTTTCACAAATTGCTATTATTGTCATACAGTGAGCTCACAATCACTAGCAGAAACATACAATGTGCTCACACATTACTATTAATTTCATACGGTGAGCTCACAATCACTAGCAGTATCCTACAATGCTGTCACAAATCACTATCAGTATCATACAATGCTTTCACAAATTACTATTAGTGTCATACAGTGAGCTCACAATCACTAACAGAAACATACAATGTGCTCACACATTACTATTAATTTCATACGGTGAGCTCACAATCACTAGCAGTATCCTACAATGCTGTCACAAATCACTATCAGTATCATACAATGCTTTCACAAATTACTATTAGTGTCATACAGTGAGCTCACTAATCACTAGCAGTATCATACAATGCTGTCACAAATTACTATTAGTGTCATACAGTGAGCTCACAATCACTAGCAGTATCATACAATGCTTTCACAAATTACTATTAGTGTCATACAGTGTGCTCACTAATCACTAGCAGTAACACAAAATGCTTTCACAAATGACTGTTAGTGTCATACAGTGAGCTCACAATCACTAGCAGTATCATACAATGCTGTCACAAATCACTAGCAGTATCATAAATTGCTTTCAAAAATCACGATCAGTATTATACAATGCTTTCACAAATTACTAGCAGTATCATACAATGCTGTCACAAATCACTATTAGTGTCATACAATTAGCTCACAATCTCTTGCAGTAACATACAATGCTTTCACAGATTACTATTTGAGTCATACAGTAAGTTCACAATCACTAGCACTATCTTACAATGCTGTCAGAAATCACTAGCAGTATCATAAAATGCTGTCACAAACCACTAGCAGTATCATACAGTACTGTCACAAATCACTAGCAGTGTCATACAATGCTTTCACAAATCACTAGCAGTGTCATACAATGCTGTCACAAATCCCTAGCAGTGTCATACAATGCTGTCACAAATCACTAGCAGTATCATACAATGCTATCACAAATCACTAGCAGTATCATAAAATGCTGTCACAAATCACTAGCAGTATCATACAATGCTATCACAAATCACTAGCAGTATCATAAAATGCTGTCACAAACCACTAGCAGTATCATACAGTACTGTCACAAATCACTAGCAGTGTCATACAATGATGTCACAAATCACTAGCAGTGTCATACAATGATGTCACAAATCACTAGCAGTATCAAACAATGTTATCACAAAACACTAGCAGTATCATACAATGCTATCACAAATCACTAGCAGTGTCATACAAGGATGTCACAAATCACTAGCAGTATCATACAATGCTATCACAAAACACTAGCAGTATCATACAATGCTATCACAAATCACTAGCAGTATCATACAATGCTGTCACAAAACACTAGCAGTATCATAGAATGCTGTCACAAAACACTAGCAGTATCAGGCAATGCTTTCAAAAATCACTAGCAGTATCATACAATGCTTTCACAAATTACTATTAGTGTCATACAGTTAGTTCACAATCACTAGCAGAAACATAAAATGTGCTCACACATTACTATTAATGTCATACAGTGAGCTCACAATCACTAGCAGTATCCTACAATGCTGTCACAAATCACTAGCAGTATCATACAATGCTTTCACAAATTACTATTAGTGTCATACAGTGAGTTCACAATCACTAGCAGAAACATACAATGTGCTCATACATTACTATTAATGTCATACAGTGTGCTCACAATCACTAGCAATATCCTACAATGCTTTTACAAATAACTATTAGTGTTATACAATGAGCTCACAATCACTAGCAGTATCATAAAATTATGTCACAAATCACTATCAGTATCATACAATGCTGTCACAAATTACTATTAGTGTCATACAGTGAGCTCACAGTCACTAGCAGTATCATACAATGCTTTCACAAATCACTAGCAGTGTCATACAATGATGTCACAAATCACTAGCAGTGTCATACAATGATGTCACAAATCACTAGCAGTATCATACAATGCTATCACAAAACACTAGCAGTATCATACAATGCTATCACAAATCACTAGCAGTGTCATACAATGATGTCACAAATCACTAGCAGTATCATACAATGCTATCACAAAACACTAGCAGTATCATACAATGCTATCACAAATCACTAGCAGTATCATACAATGCTGTCACAAAACACTAGCAGTATTATACAATGCTGTCACAAAACACTAGCAGTATCATGCAATGCTTTCAAAAATCACTAGCAGTATCATACAATGCTTTCACAAATTACTATTAGTGTCATACAGTGAGTTCACAATCACTAGCAGAAACATAAAATGTGCTCACACATTACTATTAATGTCATACAGTGAGCTCACAATCACTAGCAGTATCCTACAATGCTGTCACAAATCACTAGCAGTATCATACAATGCTTTCACAAATTACTATTAGTGTCATACAGTGAGTTCACAATCACTAGCAATATCCTACAATGCTTTTACAAATAACTATTTGTGTTATACAATGAGCTCACAATCACTAGCAGTATCATAAAATTATGTCACAAATCACTATCAGTATCATACAATGCTGTCACAAATTACTATTAATGTCATACAGTGAGCTCACAATCACTAGCAGTATCCTACAATGCTGTCACAAATCACTAGCAGTATCATACAATGCTTTCACAAATTACTATTAGTGTCATACAGTGAGTTCACAATTACTAGCAATATCCTACAATGCTTTTACAAATAACTATTAGTGTTATACAATGAGCTCACAATCACTAGCAGTATCATAAAATTATGTCACAAATCACTATCAGTATCATACAATGCTTTCACAAATTACTATTAGTGTCATACAGTGAGTTCACAATCACTAGCAGAAACATAAAATGTGCTCACACATTACTATTAATGTCATACAGTGAGCTCACAATCACTAGCAGTATCCTACAATGCTGTCACAAATCACTAGCAGAAACATACAATGTGCTCACACATTACTATTAATGTCATACAGTGAGCTCACAATCACTAGCAATATCCTACAATGCTTTTACAAATAACTATTAGTGTTATACAATGAGCTCACAATCACTAGCAGTATCATAAAATTATGTCACAAATCACTATCAGTATCATACAATGCTGTCACAAATTACTATTAGTGTCATACAGTGAGCTCACAGTCACTAGCAGTATCACAAAAAAGCTGTCACAAATTACTAATAGGGTCATACCGTGAGCTCACAATCACTACCAGTATCATACAATGCTTTCACAAATTACTATTAGTGTCATACAGTGAGCTCACTAATCACTAGCAGTAACACAAAATGCTTTCACAAATGACTATTAGTGTCATACAGTGAGCTCACAATCACTAGCAGTATCATAAATTGCTTTCACAAATCACTATCAGTATTATACAATGCTGTAACAAATCACTAGCAGTGAAATACAATGCTGTCACAAATCACTAGCAGTATCATACAATGCTGTCACAAATCACTAGCAGTGAAATACAATGCTGTCACAAAATACAAGCAGTATCATACAATGCTATCACAAATCACTAGCAGTATCATACAATGCTATCACAAATTACAAGCAGTATCATACAATGCTGTCACAAATCACTAGCAGTGTCATACAATGCTGTCACAAATCAATAGCAGTGTCATACAATGCTGTCACAAATCCCTAGCAGTGTCACACAATGCTGTCACAAATCATGAGCAGTTTCATACAATGCTTTCACAAATTACTAGCAGTATCATACAAAGCTTTCACAAATTGCTATTATTGTCATACAGTGAGCTCACAATCACTAGCAGAAACATACAATGTGCTCACACATTATTATTAATTTCATACAGTGAGCTCACAATCACTAGCAGTATCCTACAATGCTTTTACAAATTACTATTAGTGTTATACAATGAGCTCACAATCACTAGCAGTATCATACAATGCTGTCACAAATCACTATCAGTATCATACAATGCTTTCACAAATTACTATTAGTGTCATACAGTGAGCTCACTAATCACTAGCAGTATCATACAATGCTGTCACAAATTACTATTAGTGTCATACAGTGAGCTCACAATCACTAGCAGTATCATACAATGCTTTCACAAATTGCTATTAGTGTCATACAGTGAGCTCACTAATCACTAGCAGTATCATACAATGCTGTCACAAATTACTATTAGTGTCATACAGTGAGCTCACAATCACTAGCAGTATCATACAATGCTTTCACAAATTACTTTTAGTGTCATACAGTGTGCTCACTAATCACTAGCAGTAACACAAAATGCTTTCACAAATGACTATTAGTGTCATACAGTGAGCTCACAATCACTAGCAGTATCATACAATGCTGTCACAAATCACTAGCAGTATCATACAATGCTGTCACAAATCACTAGCAGTATCATACAATGCTGTCACAAATCACTAGCAGTATCATAAATTGCTTTCACAAATCACTATCAGTATTATACAATGCTTTCACAAACTACTAGCAGTATCATACAATGCTGTCACAAATCACTATTAGTGTCATACAATTAGCTCACAATCTCTTGCAGTAACATACAATGCTGTCACAAATTACTATTAGTGTCATACAATTAGCTCACAATCTCTTGCAGTAACATACAATGCTTTCACAGATTACTATTTGTGTCATACAGTAAGTTCACAATCACTAGCAGTATCATAAAATGCTGTCACAAACCACTAGCAGTATCATACAATGCTGTCACAAATCACTAGCAGTTTCATACAATGCTTTCACAAATCACTAGCAGTGTCATACAATGCTGTCACAAATCCCTAGCAGTGTCACACAATGCTGTCACAAATCACTAGCAGTATCATACAATGCCGTCACAAATCACTAGCAGTATCATACAATGCTATCACAAATCACTAGCAGTATCATACAATGCTATCACAAAACACTAGCAGTATCATACAATGCTTTCACAAATCACTAGCAGTGTCATACAATGATGTCACAAATCACTAGCAGTGTCATACAATGCTGTCACAAATCACTAGCAGTATCATACAATGCTATCACAAAACACTAGCAGTATCATACAATGCTATCACAAATCACTAGCAGTGTCATATAATGATGTCACAAATCACTAGCAGTATCAAACAATGCTATCACAAAACACTAGCAGTATCATACAATGCTATCACAAATCACTAGCAGTATCATACAATGCTGTCACAAAACACTAGCAGTATCATACAATGCTGTCACAAAACACTAGCAGTATCATGCAATGCTTTCAAAAATCACTAGCAGTATCATACAATGCTTTCACAAATTACTATTAGTGTCATACAGTGAGTTCACAATCACTAGCAGAAACATAAAATGTGCTCACACATTACTATTAATGTCATACAGTGAGCTCACAATCACTAGCAGTATCCTACAATGCTGTCACAAATCACTAGCAGTATCATACAATGCTTTCACAAATTACTATTAGTGTCATACAGTGAGTTCACAATCACTAGCAGAAACATACAATGTGCTCACACATTACTATTAATGTCATACAGTGAGCTCACAATCACTAGCAATATCCTACAATGCTTTTACAAATAACTATTAGTGTTATACAATGAGCTCACAATCACTAGCAGTATCATACAATGATGTCACAAATCACTATCAATATCATACAATGCTGTCACAAATTACTATTAGTGTCATACAGTGAGCTCACAGTCACTAGCAGTATCATACAATGCTTTCATAAATTACTATTAGTGTCATACAGTGTGCTCCCTAATCACTAGCAGTATCATACAATGCTTTCACAAATTACTATTAGTGTCATACAGTGTGCTGCCTAATCACTAGCAGTATCACAAAAAAGCTGTCACAAATTACTAATAGGGTCATACCGTGAGCTCACAATCACTACCAGTATCATACAATGCTTTCACAAATTACTATTAGTGTCATACAGTGAGCTCACTAATCACTAGCAGTAACACAAAATGCTTTCACAAATGACTATTAGTGTCATACAGTGAGCTCACAATCACTAGCAGTATCATACAATGCTGTCACAAATCAATAGCAGTATCATACAATGCTGTCACAAATCAGTAGCAGTGTCATACAATGATGTCACAAATCACTAATAGTGTCATACAATGATGTCACAAATCACTAGCAGTATCAAACAATGTTATCACAAAACACTAGCAGTATCATACAATGCTATCACAAATCACTAGCAGTGTCATACAAGGATGTCACAAATCACTAGCAGTATCATACAATGCTATCACAAAACACTAGCAGTATCATACAATGCTATCACAAATCACTAGCAGTATCATACAATGCTGTCACAAAACACTAGCAGTATCATAGAATGCTGTCACAAAACACTAGCAGTATCAGGCAATGCTTTCAAAAATCACTAGCAGTATCATACAATGCTTTCACAAATTACTATTAGTGTCATACAGTGAGTTCACAATCACTAGCAGAAACATAAAATGTGCTCACACATTACTATTAATGTCATACAGTGAGCTCACAATCACTAGCAGTATCCTACAATGCTGTCACAAATCACTAGCAGTATCATACAATGCTTTCACAAATTACTATTAGTGTCATACAGTGAGTTCACAATCACTAGCAGAAACATACAATGTGCTCATACATTACTATTAATGTCATACAGTGTGCTCACAATCACTAGCAATATCCTACAATGCTTTTACAAATAACTATTAGTGTTATACAATGAGCTCACAATCACTAGCAGTATCATAAAATTATGTCACAAATCACTATCAGTATCATACAATGCTGTCACAAATTACTATTAGTGTCATACAGTGAGCTCACAGTCACTAGCAGTATCATACAATGCTTTCACAAATCACTAGCAGTGTCATACAATGATGTCACAAATCACTAGCAGTGTCATACAATGATGTCACAAATCACTAGCAGTATCATACAATGCTATCACAAAACACTAGCAGTATCATACAATGCTATCACAAATCACTAGCAGTGTCATACAATGATGTCACAAATCACTAGCAGTATCATACAATGCTATCACAAAACACTAGCAGTATCATACAATGCTATCACAAATCACTAGCAGTATCATACAATGCTGTCACAAAACACTAGCAGTATTATACAATGCTGTCACAAAACACTAGCAGTATCATGCAATGCTTTCAAAAATCACTAGCAGTATCATACAATGCTTTCACAAATTACTATTAGTGTCATACAGTGAGTTCACAATCACTAGCAGAAACATAAAATGTGCTCACACATTACTATTAATGTCATACAGTGAGCTCACAATCACTAGCAGTATCCTACAATGCTGTCACAAATCACTAGCAGTATCATACAATGCTTTCACAAATTACTATTAGTGTCATACAGTGAGTTCACAATCACTAGCAATATCCTACAATGCTTTTACAAATAACTATTAGTGTTATACAATGAGCTCACAATCACTAGCAGTATCATAAAATTATGTCACAAATCACTATCAGTATCATACAATGCTGTCACAAATTACTATTAATGTCATACAGTGAGCTCACAATCACTAGCAGTATCCTACAATGCTGTCACAAATCACTAGCAGTATCATACAATGCTTTCACAAATTACTATTAGTGTCATACAGTGAGTTCACAATCACTAGCAATATCCTACAATGCTTTTACAAATAACTATTAGTGTTATACAATGAGCTCACAATCACTAGCAGTATCATAAAATTATGTCACAAATCACTATCAGTATCATACAATGCTTTCACAAATTACTATTAGTGTCATACAGTGAGTTCACAATCACTAGCAGAAACATAAAATGTGCTCACACATTACTATTAATGTCATACAGTGAGCTCACAATCACTAGCAGTATCCTACAATGCTGTCACAAATCACTAGCAGAAACATACAATGTGCTCACACATTACTATTAATGTCATACAGTGAGCTCACAATCACTAGCAATATCCTACAATGCTTTTACAAATAACTATTAGTGTTATACAATGAGCTCACAATCACTAGCAGTATCATAAAATTATGTCACAAATCACTATCAGTATCATACAATGCTGTCACAAATTACTATTAGTGTCATACAGTGAGCTCACAGTCACTAGCAGTATCACAAAAAAGCTGTCACAAATTACTAATAGGGTCATACCGTGAGCTCACAATCACTACCAGTATCATACAATGCTTTCACAAATTACTATTAGTGTCATACAGTGAGCTCACTAATCACTAGCAGTAACACAAAATGCTTTCACAAATGACTATTAGTGTCATACAGTGAGCTCACAATCACTAGCAGTATCATAAATTGCTTTCACAAATCACTATCAGTATTATACAATGCTGTAACAAATCACTAGCAGTGAAATACAATGCTGTCACAAATCACTAGCAGTATCATACAATGCTGTCACAAATCACTAGCAGTGAAATACAATGCTGTCACAAAATACAAGCAGTATCATACAATGCTATCACAAATCACTAGCAGTATCATACAATGCTATCACAAATTACAAGCAGTATCATACAATGCTGTCACAAATCACTAGCAGTGTCATACAATGCTGTCACAAATCAATAGCAGTGTCATACAATGCTGTCACAAATCACTAGCAGTATCATACAATGCTGTCACAAATCCCTAGCAGTGTCACACAATGCTGTCACAAATCATGAGCAGTTTCATACAATGCTTTCACAAATTACTAGCAGTATCATACAAAGCTTTCACAAATTGCTATTATTGTCATACAGTGAGCTCACAATCACTAGCAGAAACATACAATGTGCTCACACATTATTATTAATTTCATACAGTGAGCTCACAATCACTAGCAGTATCCTACAATGCTTTTACAAATTACTATTAGTGTTATACAATGAGCTCACAATCACTAGCAGTATCATACAATGCTGTCACAAATCACTATCAGTATCATACAATGCTTTCACAAATTACTATTAGTGTCATACAGTGAGCTCACTAATCACTAGCAGTATCATACAATGCTGTCACAAATTACTATTAGTGTCATACAGTGAGCTCACAATCACTAGCAGTATCATACAATGCTTTCACAAATTGCTATTAGTGTCATACAGTGAGCTCACTAATCACTAGCAGTATCATACAATGCTGTCACAAATTACTATTAGTGTCATACAGTGAGCTCACAATCACTAGCAGTATCATACAATGCTTTCACAAATTACTTTTAGTGTCATACAGTGTGCTCACTAATCACTAGCAGTAACACAAAATGCTTTCACAAATGACTATTAGTGTCATACAGTGAGCTCACAATCACTAGCAGTATCATACAATGCTGTCACAAATCACTAGCAGTATCATACAATGCTGTCACAAATCACTAGCAGTATCATACAATGCTGTCACAAATCACTAGCAGTATCATAAATTGCTTTCACAAATCACTATCAGTATTATACAATGCTTTCACAAACTACTAGCAGTATCATACAATGCTGTTACAAATCACTATTAGTGTCATACAATTAGCTCACAATCTCTTGCAGTAACATACAATGCTGTCACAAATTACTATTAGTGTCATACAATTAGCTCACAATCTCTTGCAGTAACATACAATGCTTTCACAGATTACTATTTGTGTCATACAGTAAGTTCACAATCACTAGCAGTATCATAAAATGCTGTCACAAACCACTAGCAGTATCATACAATGCTGTCACAAATCACTAGCAGTTTCATACAATGCTTTCACAAATCACTAGCAGTGTCATACAATGCTGTCACAAATCCCTAGCAGTGTCACACAATGCTGTCACAAATCACTAGCAGTATCATACAATGCCGTCACAAATCACTAGCAGTATCATACAATGCTATCACAAATCACTAGCAGTATCATACAATGCTATCACAAAACACTAGCAGTATCATACAATGCTTTCACAAATCACTAGCAGTGTCATACAATGATGTCACAAATCACTAGCAGTGTCATACAATGCTGTCACAAATCACTAGCAGTATCATACAATGCTATCACAAAACACTAGCAGTATCATACAATGCTATCACAAATCACTAGCAGTGTCATATAATGATGTCACAAATCACTAGCAGTATCAAACAATGCTATCACAAAACACTAGCAGTATCATACAATGCTATCACAAATCACTAGCAGTATCATACAATGCTGTCACAAAACACTAGCAGTATCATACAATGCTGTCACAAAACACTAGCAGTATCATGCAATGCTTTCAAAAATCACTAGCAGTATCATACAATGCTTTCACAAATTACTATTAGTGTCATACAGTGAGTTCACAATCACTAGCAGAAACATAAAATGTGCTCACACATTACTATTAATGTCATACAGTGAGCTCACAATCACTAGCAGTATCCTACAATGCTGTCACAAATCACTAGCAGTATCATACAATGCTTTCACAAATTACTATTAGTGTCATACAGTGAGTTCACAATCACTAGCAGAAACATACAATGTGCTCACACATTACTATTAATGTCATACAGTGAGCTCACAATCACTAGCAATATCCTACAATGCTTTTACAAATAACTATTAGTGTTATACAATGAGCTCACAATCACTAGCAGTATCATACAATGATGTCACAAATCACTATCAATATCATACAATGCTGTCACAAATTACTATTAGTGTCATACAGTGAGCTCACAGTCACTAGCAGTATCATACAATGCTTTCATAAATTACTATTAGTGTCATACAGTGTGCTCCCTAATCACTAGCAGTATCATACAATGCTTTCACAAATTACTATTAGTGTCATACAGTGTGCTGCCTAATCACTAGCAGTATCACAAAAAAGCTGTCACAAATTACTAATAGGGTCATACCGTGAGCTCACAATCACTACCAGTATCATACAATGCTTTCACAAATTACTATTAGTGTCATACAGTGAGCTCACTAATCACTAGCAGTAACACAAAATGCTTTCACAAATGACTATTAGTGTCATACAGTGAGTTCACAATCACTAGCAATATCCTACAATGCTTTTACAAATAACTATTAGTGTTATACAATGAGCTCACAATCACTAGCAGTATCATAAAATTATGTCACAAATCACTATCAGTATCATACAATGCTGTCACAAATTACTATTAATGTCATACAGTGAGCTCACAATCACTAGCAGTATCCTACAATGCTGTCACAAATCACTAGCAGTATCATACAATGCTTTCACAAATTACTATTAGTGTCATACAGTGAGTTCACAATCACTAGCAATATCCTACAATGCTTTTACAAATAACTATTAGTGTTATACAATGAGCTCACAATCACTAGCAGTATCATAAAATTATGTCACAAATCACTATCAGTATCATACAATGCTTTCACAAATTACTATTAGTGTCATACAGTGAGTTCACAATCACTAGCAGAAACATAAAATGTGCTCACACATTACTATTAATGTCATACAGTGAGCTCACAATCACTAGCAGTATCCTACAATGCTGTCACAAATCACTAGCAGAAACATACAATGTGCTCACACATTACTATTAATGTCATACAGTGAGCTCACAATCACTAGCAATATCCTACAATGCTTTTACAAATAACTATTAGTGTTATACAATGAGCTCACAATCACTAGCAGTATCATAAAATTATGTCACAAATCACTATCAGTATCATACAATGCTGTCACAAATTACTATTAGTGTCATACAGTGAGCTCACAGTCACTAGCAGTATCACAAAAAAGCTGTCACAAATTACTAATAGGGTCATACCGTGAGCTCACAATCACTACCAGTATCATACAATGCTTTCACAAATTACTATTAGTGTCATACAGTGAGCTCACTAATCACTAGCAGTAACACAAAATGCTTTCACAAATGACTATTAGTGTCATACAGTGAGCTCACAATCACTAGCAGTATCATAAATTGCTTTCACAAATCACTATCAGTATTATACAATGCTGTAACAAATCACTAGCAGTGAAATACAATGCTGTCACAAATCACTAGCAGTATCATACAATGCTGTCACAAATCACTAGCAGTGAAATACAATGCTGTCACAAAATACAAGCAGTATCATACAATGCTATCACAAATCACTAGCAGTATCATACAATGCTATCACAAATTACAAGCAGTATCATACAATGCTGTCACAAATCACTAGCAGTGTCATACAATGCTGTCACAAATCAATAGCAGTGTCATACAATGCTGTCACAAATCACTAGCAGTATCATACAATGCTGTCACAAATCCCTAGCAGTGTCACACAATGCTGTCACAAATCATGAGCAGTTTCATACAATGCTTTCACAAATTACTAGCAGTATCATACAAAGCTTTCACAAATTGCTATTATTGTCATACAGTGAGCTCACAATCACTAGCAGAAACATACAATGTGCTCACACATTATTATTAATTTCATACAGTGAGCTCACAATCACTAGCAGTATCCTACAATGCTTTTACAAATTACTATTAGTGTTATACAATGAGCTCACAATCACTAGCAGTATCATACAATGCTGTCACAAATCACTATCAGTATCATACAATGCTTTCACAAATTACTATTAGTGTCATACAGTGAGCTCACTAATCACTAGCAGTATCATACAATGCTGTCACAAATTACTATTAGTGTCATACAGTGAGCTCACAATCACTAGCAGTATCATACAATGCTTTCACAAATTGCTATTAGTGTCATACAGTGAGCTCACTAATCACTAGCAGTATCATACAATGCTGTCACAAATTACTATTAGTGTCATACAGTGAGCTCACAATCACTAGCAGTATCATACAATGCTTTCACAAATTACTTTTAGTGTCATACAGTGTGCTCACTAATCACTAGCAGTAACACAAAATGCTTTCACAAATGACTATTAGTGTCATACAGTGAGCTCACAATCACTAGCAGTATCATACAATGCTGTCACAAATCACTAGCAGTATCATACAATGCTGTCACAAATCACTAGCAGTATCATACAATGCTGTCACAAATCACTAGCAGTATCATAAATTGCTTTCACAAATCACTATCAGTATTATACAATGCTTTCACAAACTACTAGCAGTATCATACAATGCTGTTACAAATCACTATTAGTGTCATACAATTAGCTCACAATCTCTTGCAGTAACATACAATGCTGTCACAAATTACTATTAGTGTCATACAATTAGCTCACAATCTCTTGCAGTAACATACAATGCTTTCACAGATTACTATTTGTGTCATACAGTAAGTTCACAATCACTAGCAGTATCATAAAATGCTGTCACAAACCACTAGCAGTATCATACAATGCTGTCACAAATCACTAGCAGTTTCATACAATGCTTTCACAAATCACTAGCAGTGTCATACAATGCTGTCACAAATCCCTAGCAGTGTCACACAATGCTGTCACAAATCACTAGCAGTATCATACAATGCCGTCACAAATCACTAGCAGTATCATACAATGCTATCACAAATCACTAGCAGTATCATACAATGCTATCACAAAACACTAGCAGTATCATACAATGCTTTCACAAATCACTAGCAGTATCATACAATGCTGTCACAAATCACTAGCAGTATCATACAATGCTGTCACAAATCACTAGCAGTATCATACAATGCTATCACAAAACACTAGCAGTATCATACAATGCTATCACAAATCACTAGCAGTGTCATATAATGATGTCACAAATCACTAGCAGTATCAAACAATGCTATCACAAAACACTAGCAGTATCATACAATGCTATCACAAATCACTAGCAGTATCATACAATGCTGTCACAAAACACTAGCAGTATCATACAATGCTGTCACAAAACACTAGCAGTATCATGCAATGCTTTCAAAAATCACTAGCAGTATCATACAATGCTTTCACAAATTACTATTAGTGTCATACAGTGAGTTCACAATCACTAGCAGAAACATAAAATGTGCTCACACATTACTATTAATGTCATACAGTGAGCTCACAATCACTAGCAGTATCATACAATGCTGTCACAAATCACTAGCAGTATCATACAATGCTTTCACAAATTACTATTAGTGTCATACAGTGAGCTCACAATCACTAGCAGAAACATACAATGTGCTCACACATTACTATTAATGTCATACAGTGAGCTCACAATCACTAGCAATATCCTACAATGCTTTTACAAATAACTATTAGTGTTATACAATGAGCTCACAATCACTAGCAGTATCATACAATGATGTCACAAATCACTATCAATATCATACAATGCTGTCACAAATTACTATTAGTGTCATACAGTGAGCTCACAGTCACTAGCAGTATCATACAATGCTTTCATAAATTACTATTAGTGTCATACAGTGTGCTCCCTAATCACTAGCAGTATCATACAATGCTTTCACAAATTACTATTAGTGTCATACAGTGTGCTGCCTAATCACTAGCAGTATCACAAAAAAGCTGTCACAAATTACTAATAGGGTCATACCGTGAGCTCACAATCACTACCAGTATCATACAATGCTTTCACAAATTACTATTAGTGTCATACAGTGAGCTCACTAATCACTAGCAGTAACACAAAATGCTTTCACAAATGACTATTAGTGTCATACAGTGAGCTCACAATCACTAGCAGTATCATACAATGCTGTCACAAATCAATAGCAGTATCATACAATGCTGTCACAAATCAGTAGCAGTGTCATACAATGATGTCACAAATCACTAACAGTGTCATACAATGATGTCACAAATCACTAGCAGTATCAAACAATGTTATCACAAAACACTAGCAGTATCATACAATGCTATCACAAATCACTAGCAGTGTCATACAAGGATGTCACAAATCACTAGCAGTATCATACAATGCTATCACAAAACACTAGCAGTATCATACAATGCTATCACAAATCACTAGCAGTATCATACAATGCTGTCACAAAACACTAGCAGTATCATAGAATGCTGTCACAAAACACTAGCAGTATCAGGCAATGCTTTCAAAAATCACTAGCAGTATCATACAATGCTTTCACAAATTACTATTAGTGTCATACAGTGAGTTCACAATCACTAGCAGAAACATAAAATGTGCTCACACATTACTATTAATGTCATACAGTGAGCTCACAATCACTAGCAGTATCCTACAATGCTGTCACAAATCACTAGCAGTATCATACAATGCTTTCACAAATTACTATTAGTGTCATACAGTGAGTTCACAATCACTAGCAGAAACATACAATGTGCTCATACATTACTATTAATGTCATACAGTGTGCTCACAATCACTAGCAATATCCTACAATGCTTTTACAAATAACTATTAGTGTTATACAATGAGCTCACAATCACTAGCAGTATCATAAAATTATGTCACAAATCACTATCAGTATCATACAATGCTGTCACAAATTACTATTAGTGTCATACAGTGAGCTCACAGTCACTAGCAGTATCATACAATGCTGTCACAAATCACTAGCAGTGTCATACAATGCTGTCACAAATCACTAGCAGTGTCATACAATGATGTCACAAATCACTAGCAGTATCATACAATGCTATCACAAAACACTAGCAGTATCATACAATGCTATCACAAATCACTAGCAGTGTCATACAATGATGTCACAAATCACTAGCAGTATCATACAATGCTATCACAAAACACTAGCAGTATCATACAATGCTATCACAAATCACTAGCAGTATCATACAATGCTGTCACAAAACACTAGCAGTATTATACAATGCTGTCACAAAACACTAGCAGTATCATGCAATGCTTTCAAAAATCACTAGCAGTATCATACAATGCTTTCACAAATTACTATTAGTGTCATACAGTGAGTTCACAATCACTAGCAGAAACATAAAATGTGCTCACACATTACTATTAATGTCATACAGTGAGCTCACAATCACTAGCAGTATCCTACAATGCTGTCACAAATCACTAGCAGTATCATACAATGCTTTCACAAATTACTATTAGTGTCATACAGTGAGTTCACAATCACTAGCAATATCCTACAATGCTTTTACAAATAACTATTAGTGTTATACAATGAGCTCACAATCACTAGCAGTATCATAAAATTATGTCACAAATCACTATCAGTATCATACAATGCTGTCACAAATTACTATTAATGTCATACAGTGAGCTCACAATCACTAGCAGTATCCTACAATGCTGTCACAAATCACTAGCAGTATCATACAATGCTTTCACAAATTACTATTAGTGTCATACAGTGAGTTCACAATCACTAGCAATATCATACAATGCTTTTACAAATAACTATTAGTGTTATACAATGAGCTCACAATCACTAGCAGTATCATAAAATTATGTCACAAATCACTATCAGTATCATACAATGCTTTCACAAATTACTATTAGTGTCATACAGTGAGTTCACAATCACTAGCAGAAACATAAAATGTGCTCACACATTACTATTAATGTCATACAGTGAGCTCACAATCACTAGCAGTATCCTACAATGCTGTCACAAATCACTAGCAGAAACATACAATGTGCTCACACATTACTATTAATGTCATACAGTGAGCTCACAATCACTAGCAATATCCTACAATGCTTTTACAAATAACTATTAGTGTTATACAATGAGCTCACAATCACTAGCAGTATCATAAAATTATGTCACAAATCACTATCAGTATCATACAATGCTGTCACAAATTACTATTAGTGTCATACAGTGAGCTCACAGTCACTAGCAGTATCACAAAAAAGCTGTCACAAATTACTAATAGGGTCATACCGTGAGCTCACAATCACTACCAGTATCATACAATGCTTTCACAAATTACTATTAGTGTCATACAGTGAGCTCACTAATCACTAGCAGTAACACAAAATGCTTTCACAAATGACTATTAGTGTCATACAGTGAGCTCACAATCACTAGCAGTATCATAAATTGCTTTCACAAATCACTATCAGTATTATACAATGCTGTAACAAATCACTAGCAGTGAAATACAATGCTGTCACAAATCACTAGCAGTATCATACAATGCTGTCACAAATCACTAGCAGTGAAATACAATGCTGTCACAAAATACAAGCAGTATCATACAATGCTATCACAAATCACTAGCAGTATCATACAATGCTATCACAAATTACAAGCAGTATCATACAATGCTGTCACAAATCACTAGCAGTGTCATACAATGCTGTCACAAATCAATAGCAGTGTCATACAATGCTGTCACAAATCACTAGCAGTATCATACAATGCTGTCACAAATCCCTAGCAGTGTCACACAATGCTGTCACAAATCATGAGCAGTTTCATACAATGCTTTCACAAATTACTAGCAGTATCATACAAAGCTTTCACAAATTGCTATTATTGTCATACAGTGAGCTCACAATCACTAGCAGAAACATACAATGTGCTCACACATTATTATTAATTTCATACAGTGAGCTCACAATCACTAGCAGTATCCTACAATGCTTTTACAAATTACTATTAGTGTTATACAATGAGCTCACAATCACTAGCAGTATCATACAATGCTGTCACAAATCACTATCAGTATCATACAATGCTTTCACAAATTACTATTAGTGTCATACAGTGAGCTCACTAATCACTAGCAGTATCATACAATGCTGTCACAAATTACTATTAGTGTCATACAGTGAGCTCACAATCACTAGCAGTATCATACAATGCTTTCACAAATTGCTATTAGTGTCATACAGTGAGCTCACTAATCACTAGCAGTATCATACAATGCTGTCACAAATTACTATTAGTGTCATACAGTGAGCTCACAATCACTAGCAGTATCATACAATGCTTTCACAAATTACTATTAGTGTCATACAGTGTGCTCACTAATCACTAGCAGTAACACAAAATGCTTTCACAAATGACTATTAGTGTCATACAGTGAGCTCACAATCACTAGCAGTATCATACAATGCTGTCACAAATCACTAGCAGTATCATACAATGCTGTCACAAATCACTAGCAGTATCATACAATGCTGTCACAAATCACTAGCAGTATCATAAATTGCTTTCACAAATCACTATCAGTATTATACAATGCTTTCACAAACTACTAGCAGTATCATACAATGCTGTCACAAATCACTATTAGTGTCATACAATTAGCTCACAATCTCTTGCAGTAACATACAATGCTGTCACAAATTACTATTAGTGTCATACAATTAGCTCACAATCTCTTGCAGTAACATACAATGCTTTCACAGATTACTATTTGTGTCATACAGTAAGTTCACAATCACTAGCAGTATCATAAAATGCTGTCACAAACCACTAGCAGTATCATACAATGCTGTCACAAATCACTAGCAGTTTCATACAATGCTTTCACAAATCACTAGCAGTGTCATACAATGCTGTCACAAATCCCTAGCAGTGTCACACAATGCTGTCACAAATCACTAGCAGTATCATACAATGCCGTCACAAATCACTAGCAGTATCATACAATGCTATCACAAATCACTAGCAGTATCATACAATGCTATCACAAAACACTAGCAGTATCATACAATGCTTTCACAAATCACTAGCAGTGTCATACAATGATGTCACAAATCACTAGCAGTGTCATACAATGATGTCACAAATCACTAGCAGTATCATACAATGCTATCACAAAACACTAGCAGTATCATACAATGCTATCACAAATCACTAGCAGTGTCATATAATGATGTCACAAATCACTAGCAGTATCAAACAATGCTATCACAAAACACTAGCAGTATCATACAATGCTATCACAAATCACTAGCAGTATCATACAATGCTGTCACAAAACACTAGCAGTATCATACAATGCTGTCACAAAACACTAGCAGTATCATGCAATGCTTTCAAAAATCACTAGCAGTATCATACAATGCTTTCACAAATTACTATTAGTGTCATACAGTGAGTTCACAATCACTAGCAGAAACATAAAATGTGCTCACACATTACTATTAATGTCATACAGTGAGCTCACAATCACTAGCAGTATCATACAATGCTGTCACAAATCACTAGCAGTATCATACAATGCTTTCACAAATTACTATTAGTGTCATACAGTGAGTTCACAATCACTAGCAGAAACATACAATGTGCTCACACATTACTATTAATGTCACACAGTGAGCTCACAATCACTAGCAATATCCTACAATGCTTTTACAAATAACTATTAGTGTTATACAATGAGCTCACAATCACTAGCAGTATCATACAATGATGTCACAAATCACTATCAATATCATACAATGCTGTCACAAATTACTATTAGTGTCATACAGTGAGCTCACAGTCACTAGCAGTATCATACAATGCTTTCATAAATTACTATTAGTGTCATACAGTGTGCTCCCTAATCACTAGCAGTATCATACAATGCTTTCACAAATTACTATTAGTGTCATACAGTGTGCTGCCTAATCACTAGCAGTATCACAAAAAAGCTGTCACAAATTACTAATAGGGTCATACCGTGAGCTCACAATCACTACCAGTATCATACAATGCTTTCACAAATTACTATTAGTGTCATACAGTGAGCTCACTAATCACTAGCAGTAACACAAAATGCTTTCACAAATGACTATTAGTGTCATACAGTGAGCTCACAATCACTAGCAGTATCATACAATGCTGTCACAAATCAATAGCAGTATCATACAATGCTGTCACAAATCAGTAGCAGTGTCATACAATGCTGTCACATATCACTAGCAGTATCATAAATTGCTTTCACAAATCACTATCAGTATTATATAATGCTGTAACAAATCACTAGCAGTGAAATACAATGCTGTCACAAATCACTAGCAGTATCATACAATGCTGTCACAAATCACTAGCAGTATCATAAATTGTTTTCTCAAATCACTATCAGTATTATACAATGCTTTCACAAATTACTATTAGTGTCATACAGTGAGCTCATTATTCACTAGCAGTAACATGCAATGCTGTCACAAATTACTATTAGTGTCATACAATTAGCTCACAATCTCTTGCAGTAACATACAATGCTTTCACAGATTAATATTAGTGTCATACAGTAAGTTCACAATCACTAGCAGTATCTTACAATGCTGTTACAAATCACTAGCAGTATCATAAAATGCTGTCACAAATCACTAGCAATGTCATACAATGCTGTCACAAATCACTAGCAGTGTCATATAATGCTTTCACAAATTACAAGCAGTATCATACAATGCTATCACAAATTACAAGCAGTATCATACAATGCTATCACAAAACACTAGCAGTATCATACAATGCTGTCACAAATCACTAGAATTATCATAGAATGCTGTCACAAATCGCTAGCAGTATCATACAATGCTTTAACAAATCACTAGGAGTATCATACAATGCTTTAACACATCTCTAGCAGTATCATACAATGCTTTAACAAATTACTAGCAGTATCATACAATGCTGTCACAAATTACTATTTGTCAGGGATTTTTCCCTGTTTTGTTTGCCATGTGCTGCTGGCAGCCATTTTACTCACCTCTCTTGCTGACTATGGTGCATTGTGGGGGATGCTGCTCATTTCCTGCACTTCCTTTTATGGCCAGACTGGTGTGCATCATCCGTGTGAGACAGGATGCAGTCTCAGAATTGTGATATCATCACTTATTATTTAAAGGGCCTCTGTTCAGTATGCTTTGCCTTTGCGTTGTCTCAGACCTGTTTGTGAGAGTTCCTGTGTGTTACCTGGCTGCCTGACGTCCTTCCTGGTTCCTGATCCCTGGCTTGTTCTGGACTCTGCTGTTTTCCTTGTTCCTGATTCCGGCTCATCTGACTATTCGCTTTGGCTCCTGACTCGGCTCGTCTGACTACTAGCTCTGGTTTTGACTCCTGGCTTGTTATTTGACTTGTGGACTTTTTATTATTTTTTTGCTATTAATAAAGGTGTGATTATTTTTGCATTTCTCGTCTCAGTCTGATTCCTGGCCCCCTGACATTACGCAAAGGTCATGAATCCTGATGGTGCTAATAATCCACCTTTACCTGCCATCATTTCCAGGATGGATGTACTGGGTTACCGCTTGGTTCAATTTGCACTAGCCCTGCAAACCCTGCTGACTCACACTGCCCATTTTGACCAAAGTGTCCCGCAAGTTATGGCTGCTCCTGTTTCCGCTGCTGCACCTATGCCTACCAGGAGCATGTCCGGTTATGCACCTCTACTTCAGTGATATGGAGGTGATCCTATTCAGTGCAGAGGGTTTTTGAACCAGGTGGGCATTTACTTTGAGATGTTACCTCAGGCGTTTCCCTCTGACAGATCTAAGGTGAGATTTCTTATCTCGTTACTCTCTGACACAGCTCTTGTCTGGGCTAATCTATTGTGGGAGACTAATAAACCTGTGATTTCAAATTACCCTGAATTTGTGGCCTCCTTTCGAAGGATATTTGATGTTCCGGCTTGCTCCTCCTCTGCTGCTAAACGACTCATGTCCATTCAGCTTGATACAAGATCTGTTGCTCAGTATGCTATTTAGTTCCGTACGCTTGCCGCAGAGGTAGGTTGGAACAATGAAGCCCTTGTTGCTGCCTTCATTCATGGTCTCTCTGATGTGATTAAAGACGAAGTTGCTGCCAGAGATTTACCAGAGGATCTCGACGCATTGGTGTCTTGTTTGATCCTAATTGACATCAGATACAGAGAGAGGCCCTCTTTCAAGGAGCGCTTGCGGAAGCCTCCTGTTCCGTTGTCTCCTATGTGTTCATTCCCACTCATGCCTCCCTCTCCTCCCATGCCTCCTGGTCCAAAGTCACCAGGTACTGCTGAGCCAATGCAGTTGGGATTTACGCGTCTCTCCACGGTGGAGAGGGCCTTTAATAGGAGGGAGGGGCTCTGCCTCTATTGTGGGTTACAGGGAAACCTTTTGAAGTCTTGTCCTACACGGCCGGGAAATGCTCACACCTAAGGTCCTGTCGGGGGCAGACCTTGGGTGGTTTATCTTCATCTCTGGAACTGCTTAAGGAGAAACCTTTGGTCATGGTTGTCCTTTCCTGGGTGGACTCCTCCATAGTCACTCAGGCTCTTGTTGACTCCGGTGCTGCGGGCTATTTCATTGACAGTGCTTTTGTATCAAAGCACTCCATTCCTGTTTTGCCTCGGTCCGTTCCGCTTGCTATTGAGGCCATTGATGGCAGGCCCCTTCAGCCCGCACTTGTTACTCACAAAACTGCTCCGTTGTCCATGGCTGTTGGGGCTCTCCATTTTAAAACCCTCCAGTTCCAGGTGATAAACTCTCCACATTTTCCGGTTGTTCTGGGTTATCCCTGGCTCCAAAAGCACAATCCCAGTCTTGACTGGCACAGGTCCGAAATTTTGTGGTGGTTCCCGCAATGTATTTCCACTTGTCTTTGGAAACCAGTTAAAGACTTGTGCACTTCTTTGGTATCTCAATTGCCAGAGGAGTACCGAGAGTTCCTAGACGGTTTTGACAAGGTGCATGTTGGTACGTTACCTCCTCACCGGTCTTACAATTGTGCCATAGACCTGCACCCCGGAGCCATTCCTCCTCGGGGCCGGGTGTACCTCTGTCTGTTGCAGAGAATTGTGCTATGGAGGAGTATGTTGCCGATTGGTCTGAACTGTTGCATTGGGCAGATTTTGCTCGTAACAGTGCTATTAATGCTTCCTCCAAGTTATCCCCGTTCATGGTGAATTATGGGTTTCAACCATCCTTGTTGCCCGATTCATTCATGTCTCAGTGTATTCCGGCTTTGGAGGAGCATCTCCGGCAACTCTGTTCCATGTGGGTGCAGATTCAGGATTGCCTTCATCGTTCTATGCAGTGCCAAAAGTTCCAGGCTGATCGTAGGCGTCTGCCCGCACCTTCCTACCAGGTTGGTGAGAGAGTTTGGCTGTCCTCCCGCAACTTGAACCTTCGTGTGCCTTTCAATAAACTGACTCCCCGTTATGTTGGTCCTTTTCGAATACACTGATGGGTCAATCCTGTGGCCTATGCTCTTGACCTTCCTCCTGCAATGTGCATCTCCAATGTTTTTCATGTCTCCCTCTTGAAACCATTGGTTTGTAATCAGTTTACCACTGTGTTGCCTCGTCCCCATCCTATCTTTGTTGACAGCCATGAGGAGTATGAGGTCAGCAGCATTATTGACTCTCGTATGTCCAGGGGCCGTGTACAGTATTTGGTTCACTGGAGGGGCTACGGTCCGGAGGAGCGTTCTTGAGTTCCTTCCTCTGATGTTCATGCTCCCGCCCTCCTCCGTGCCTTCCATGCCCGTTTCCCCAATAAGCCTTTTGTCCTCCCGCGGGAGAGGGCTCATTGAGGGGAGGGTACTGTCAGGGTTTTTTCCCTGTTATGTTTGCCATGTGCTGCTGGCAGCCATTTTACTCACCTCTCTTGCTGACTATGGTGCATTGTGGGGGATGCTGCTCATTTCCTGCACTTCCTTTTATGGCCAGACTAGTGTGCATCATCCGTGTGAGACAGGATGCAGTCTCAGAATTGTGATGTCATCACTTATTATTTAAAGGGCCTCTGTTCAGTATGCTTTGCCTTTGCATTATCTCAGACCTGTTTGTGAGAGATCCTGTGTATTACCTGGCTGCCTGACGTCCTTCCTGGTTCCTGATCCCTGGCTTGTTCCTGACTCTGCTGTTTTCCTTGTTCCTGATTCCGGCTCATCTGACTATTCGCTTTGGCTCCTGACTCGGCTCGTCTGACTACCAGCTCTGGTTTTGACTCCTGGTTTGTTATTTGACTTGTGGACGTTTTATTATTTTTTTGCTATTAATAAAGGTGTGATTATTTTTGCACTTCTCGTCTCAGTCTGATTCCTGGCACCCTGACACTATAAGTGTCATACAGTGAGCTCAAAATCACTAGCAGTATCATACAATGCTGTAACAAATTACTATTAGTGTCATACAGTGAGCTCACTAATCACTAGCAGTATCATACAATGCTGTCACAAATTACTATTAGTGTCATACAGTGAGCTCACTAATCAATACACAGTATCATACAATGTTTTCACAAATTACTATTAGTGTCATGCAGTGAGCTCACAGTCACTAGCAGTATCATACAATGCTTTCACAAATTACTATTAGTGTCATACAGTGAGCTCACTAATCACAAGCAGTATCATACAATACGTTCACAAATTACTATTAGTGTCATACAGTGAGCTCACAATCACTAGCGGTATCTTACAATACTGTCACAAATCACTAGCAGTATCATACACTGCTGTCACAAATCACTAGCAGTGTCATGCAATGCTGTCACAAATCACTAGCAGTATCATAAATTGCTTTCACAAATCACTATTAGTATCATACAATTGTGAATCAAGAAGTGATACCAGCGCTCAATTGGAACAGAGTATAAATTATAAACTTGGAGATAGTGAATATATATGTAAGTATTGTGCAGCATGAACTAATGATTCAGTGTACCCCTAACACTGATGGAATTGTTGTAAGCAAGAGTCTTAATCAAAACAAATTCAGCGCCACCAATACAAATGTACAAAAGGCAGAATAATACCCAATCATAAACATAAACTTAATTTTGCTTAAACATAAGCAAAAATAAACATATAAATACTAGAATCTTGATAAAAAGTTCATATGGCAAGTCCTTATTGAAGATAAGTATAACAATAGTGATGAAAAATAGAAGAATGGGTTTCTCCTTACTGGAGTTTACCTCAATCGTATGAGGTAACGTATAATCATCAACCAAATACCTGTTCCCTCCTTTCTGGTCAGTAATGTATTCCCATCAGGGATGGATTTATGATGTTGAAGAAATCCATTGTTCTGTGCGATCTTGTGTATGGTACTTGTCTATTCTGAAACTTCCAGGGCTTGGAGTGTCGATGCCTTGGTGTCTCCCCCGGAGTATGGTACGTCTATCGTGGCCTCAGGACTCCAGAAACTCCAGAGGAGTATAATGAAGAAAAAGAAAGAGTACATAGCGTAATATTGTTTAAACATTAATTTATTTCAAACTAGAATGATAAGAAATGCACTCACATGTAAAAACCTCAATCAGTTATGAGGTAAGAAAATAGCATATACATATATTTATACACCTTGGTTGGGTGTGTGGTTGATGAGTTCAGTAGAATTGCAAGTTGAAAAGGAATTGCTGATATTCCCCAATAGTGAAAAAACTCTTCCAGAGGGTATATGTCTGGATACAAGTGTCAATCTAATATATACAATGTATTCTCAAGACACAAAGATATAAAAACCTATAAGCACACTTCTCATGTGTCAGATGTTACTTGCATATTGGAGCAATGTCTTTAGTAAGAATGGTAAAGGATTCAATACGGCATGAGTCAAAGGCAGGGTAGTGGCAGACTGTATGTAGTTAGTAAGCTCTTAGTCAAAGTCTGCTACAGGAACTAACACCTACCCAAAAACAAGCCGTTCACACTCGTAAGTGAATGAAAAAACTGCACTGCCACACTTTGTAAATAATCTTACGCATTTCAAAGTTTTGGTAATAGTTCTTCGTCAGAGGCTGGTATCATACAATGCTTTCACAAATTACTAGCAGTATCATAACTATTAGTGTCATAAAGTGAGCTCAAAATCACTAGCAGTATCATACAATGCTTTCACAAATTACTATTAGTGTCATACAGTGAGCTCACTAATCACTAGCAGTATCATACAATGCTTTCACAAATTTCTATTAGTGTCCTACTGTGAGCTCACAATCACTAGCAGTATCATACAATGTGCTCACAAATTACTATTAGTGTCATACAGTGAGCTCACTAATCAATATACAATATCATACAATGCTTTCACAAATGACAATAAGTGTTATACAGTGAGCTCACAATAACTAGCAGTATCATACAATGCTTTCACAAATTACTGTCAGTGTCATACAGTGAGCTCACAATCACTAGCAGCAACATACAATGCTTTCACAAAGTACAATTAGTGTCATACAGTGAGCTCACAATCACTAGAAGTATCATACAATGCTGTCACAAATCATTAGCAGTGTCATACAATGCTGTCACAAATCACTAGCAGTGTCATAAAATGCTGTCACAAATCAGTAGCAGTATCATAAATTGCTTTCACAAATCACTATCAGTATCATACAATGCGTTCACAAATTACAATAAGTGTTATACAGTGAGCTCATAATAACCAGCAGTATCATACAATGCTTTCACAAATTACTGTCAGTGTCATACAGTAAGCTCACAATCACTAGCAGTATCATACAATGCTGTCACAAATTACTATTAGTGTCATACAGTGACCTCACAATCACTAGAAGTATCATACAATGCTTTCACAAATTACTATTAGTGTCATACAGTGAGCTCACAATCACTAGCAGTAGCATACAATGTTGTCACAAATTACTATTAGTGTCATACAGTGAGCTCACAATCACTAGCAGTATCATACAATGCTGTCACAAATTACTATTAGTGTCATACTGTGACCTCACAATCACTAGCAGTATCATACAATGCTTTCACAAATTACTATTAGTGTCATACAGTGAGCTCACAATCACTAGCAGTAACATACAATGCCTTTACAAATTACTATTAGTGTCATACAGTGAGCTCACTAATCTCTATCAGTATCACACAATGCTGTCACAAATCACTAGCAGTGTAATACAATGCTTTCACAAATTACTAGCAGTATCATACAATGCTGTCACAAAACACTAGCAGTATCATAAAATGCTTTCATAAATTTCAAGCAGTATCATACAATGCTCTCACAAAACACTAGCAGTATCATACAATGCTTTCACAAATCACTAGCAGTATTATACAATGATGTCACAAATTACTATTAGTGTCATACAGTGAGCTCAAAATCACTAGCAGTATCATAAAATGCTGTCACAAATTACTATTGGTGTCATACAGTGAGCTCACAATCACTAGCAGTATCATACAATGATGTCACAAATTACTATTAGTGTCATACAGTGAGCTCAAAATCACTAGCAGTATCATACAATGCTGTCACAAATTACTATTAGTGTCATACAGTGAGCTCACTAATCACTAGCAGCGTCATACAATGCTGTCACAAATTACTATTAGTGTCATACAGTGAGCTCAGAATCACTAGAAGTATCATACAATGCTGTAACAAATTACTATTGGTGTCATACAGTGAGCTCACTAATCACTAGCAGTATCATACAATGCTGTCACAAATTACTATTAGTGTCATACAGTGAGCTCACTAATCAATACACAGTATCATACAATGTTTTCACAAATTACTATTAGTGTCATGCAGTGAGCTCACAGTCACTAGCAGTATCATACAATGCTTTCACAAATTACTATTAGTGTCATACAGTGAGCTCACTAATCACAAGCAGTATCATACAATGCGTTCACAAATTACTATTAGTGTCATACAGTGAGCTCACAATCACTAGCAGTATCTTACAATACTGTCACAAATCACTAGCAGTATCATACACTGCTGTCACAAATCACTAGCAGTGTCATGCAATGCTGTCACAAATCACTAGCAGTATCATAAATTGACTTTACAAATCACTATTAGTATCATACAATTGTGAATCAAGAAGTGATACCAGCGCTCAATTGGAACAGAGTATAAATTAGAAACTTGGAGATAGTGAATATATATGTATATATATATAGCCCAGTATGTTGTTGGATCAATATATGTGAAATCCTATTTTTTGGGGGGCGTAAGTATTGTGCAGCATGAACTAATGATTCAGTGTACCCCTAACACTGATGGAAATGTTGTAAGCAAAAGTGTTAATCAAAAGAAATTCAGCGCCACGAATACAAATGTACAAAAGGCAGAATAATACCCAATCATAAACATAAACTTAATTTTGCTTAAACATAAGCAAAAATAAACATATAAATACTAGAATCTTGATAAAAAGTTCATATGGCAAATCCTTATTGAAGATAAGTATAACAATAGTGATGAAAAATAGAAGAATGGGTGTCTCCTTACTGGAGTTTACCTCAATCGTATGAGGTAACGTATAATCATCAACCAAATACCTGTTCCCTCCTTTCTGGTCAGTAATGTATTCCCATCAGGGATGGATTTATGATGTTGAAGAAATCCATTGTTCTGTGCGATCTTGTGTATGGTACTTGTCTATTCTGAAACTTCCAGGGCTTGGAGTGTCGATGCCTTGGTGTCTCCCCCGGAGTATGGTACGTCTATCGTGGCCTCAGGACTCCAGAAACTCAGAGGAGTATAATGAAGAAAAAGAAAGAGTACATAGCGTAATATTGTTTAAACATTAATTTATTTCAAACAACAATGATAAGAAATGCACTCACATGTAAAAACCTCAATCAGTTATGAGGTAAGAAAATAGCATATACATATATTTATACACCTTGGTAGGGTGTGTGGTTGATGAGTTCAGTAGAATTGCGAGTTGAAAAGGAATTGCTGATATTCCCCAATAGTGAAAAAACTCTTCCAGAGGGTATATGTCTGGATACAAGTGTCAATCTAATATAGTCAATGTATTCTCAAGACACAAAGATATAAAAACGTATAAGCACACTTCTCATGTGTCAGATGTTACTTGCATATTGGAGCAATGTCTTTAGTAAGAACGGTAAAAACTTACTTTAAAATTAACTCAATGTTTAAAAACAGGTGAAACAATCCTAGTAGGATTCAATACGGCGTGAGTCAAAGGAAGGGTAGTGGCAGACTGTATGTAGTTAGTAAGCTCTAAGTCAAGGTCTGCTACAGGAACTAACACGTACCCAAAAAAAAAGCCGGTCACACTCGTAAGTGAATGAAAAAACTGCACTGCCACACTTTGTAAATAATCTTACGCGTTTCAAAAGTTTTGGTAATACTTCTTCGTCAGAGGCTGGTATCATACAATGCTTTCACAAATTACTAGCAGTATCATAACTATTAGTGTCATAAAGTGAGCTCACAATCACTAGCAGTATCATACAATGCTTTCACAAATTACTATTAGTGTCATACAGTGAGCTCACTAATCACTAGCAGTATCATACAATCGGATAGATTTAGAGTTTTGTCGGTAACGACCCGCATAGCTAACGCTGGTTTTTTTCCCCCCGCACCTTTTAAATACCAATCAGCCAATCATATTGAGCTCGCATTCTATTGGCTGATCGGAACAGCCAATAGAATGCAAGCTCAATCTGATTGGCTGATTGGATCAGCCAATCGGATTGAACTTGAATCTGATTGGCTGATTCCATCAGCCAATCAGAATTTTCCTACCTTAATTCCGATTGGCTGATAGAATCCTATCAGCCAATCGGAATTCGAGGGACGCCATCTTGGATGACGTCCCTTAAAGGAACCTTCATTCTGTGTTAGGACGTTGGAAGAAGAGGATGGATCCGCGCTGGAGGTCTTGAAGATGGAGCCGCTCGTCATCGGATGGAAAAAGATAGAAGATGCCGCTTGGATGAAGATGTCTACCGGTCCGTATCTCCTCTTCTGCCCGGATAGGATAAAGACTTCTGCCGCTCCGGATGTCTTCTTTTGGTCCCGCGGTGCCCGGTTGGGTGAAGACAACTCAAGGTAGGGAGATCTTCAGGGGCTTAGTGTTAGGTTTATTTAAGGGGGGTTTGGGTTAGATTAGGGGTATGTGGGTGGTGGGTTGTAATGTTGGGGGGGGGTATTGTATATTTTTTTTTACAGGCAAAAGAGCAGAATTCTTTGGGGCATGCCCCGCAAAAGGCCCTTTTAAGGGCTGGTAAGGTAAAAGAGCTTTTCTATTTTTATTTTAGAATAGGGTAGGGAATTTTTTTATTTTGGGGGGCTTTGTTATTTTATTAGGGGGCTTATAGTAGGTGTAATTAGCTTAAAATTGTTGTAATCTTTTTCTAATGTTTGTAAATTATTTAAAATTTATTTTTTGTAACTTAGTTCTTTTTTTATTTTTTGTAACTTAGTTCTTTTTTTATTTTTTGTACTTTAGTTAGTGTATTTATTTGTATTTAATTAATTTATTGATAGTGTAGTGTTAGGTTTAATTGTAACTTAGGTTAGGATTTATTTTACAGGTAATTTTGTAATTATTTTAACTAGGTAGCTATTAAATAGTTATTAACTATTTAATAGCTATTGTACCTGGTTAAAATAAATACAAAGTTACCTGTAAAATAAATATAAATCCTAAAATAGCTACAATATAATTATAATTTATATTGTAGCTATATTAGGATTTATTTTACAGGTAAGTATTTAGCTTTAAATATGAATAATTTATTTAATAAGAGTTAATTTATTTCGTTAGATTTAAATTATATTTAACTTAGGGGGGTGATAGTGTTAGGGTTAGACTTAGCTTTAGGGGTTAATAAATTTATTAGAGTAGCCGTGAGGTCCGGTCGGCAGATTAGGGGTTAATACTTGAAGTTAGGTGTCGGTGATGTTAGGTAGGGCAGATTAGGGGTTAATACTATTTATTATAGGGTTATTGAGGCGGGAGTGAGGCGGATTAGGGGTTAATAACTTTATTATAGTAGCGATGAGGTCCGGTCGGCAGATTAGGGGTTAATAAGTGTAGGTAAGGTAGCGGCGACGTTGGGGGCGGCAGATTAGGGGTTAATAAATATAATATAGGGGTCGGCGGTGTTAGGGGCAGCAGATTAGGGGTACATAGGGATAACGTAGGTTGCGGCGGTGTGCGGTCGGCAGATTAGGGGTTAAAAAATTTTAATAGAGTGGCGGCGATGTGGGGGGTCCTCGGTTTAGGGGTACATAGGTAGTTTATGGGTGTTAGTGTACTTTAGAGCACAGTAGTTAATAGCTTTATGAACCGGCGTTAGCCGAGAAAGCTCTTAACTCCTGGCTTTTTGCTGCGGCTGGAGTTTTGTCGTTAGATTTCTAACGCTCACTTCAGCCAAGACTCTAAATACCGGCGTTAGAAAGATCCCATTGAAAAGATAGGATACGCAAATGGCGTAGGGGGATCTGCGGTATAGAAAGGTCGCGGCTGGAAAGTGAGCGTTAGACCCTTTCCTGACTGACTCTAAATACCAGCGGTAGCCCAAAACCAGCGTTAGGAGCCCCTAACGCTGGTTTTGACGGCTAACGCCAAACTCTAAATCTAGGCGAATGCTTTCACAAATTTCTATTAGTGTCCTACTGTGAGCTCACAATCACTAGCAGTATCATATAATGTGCTCACAAATTACTATTAGTGTCATACAGTGAGCTCACTAATCAATACACATTATCATACAATGCTTTCACAAATGACTATAAGTGTTATACAGTGAGCTCACAATCACTAGCAGTATCATACACTGCTGTCACATATCACTAGCAGTATCATACAATGCTGTCACAAATCACTAGCAGTGTCATGCAATGCTGTCACAAATCACCAGCAGTGTCATACAATGCTATCACAAAACACTAGCAGTATCATACACTGCTGTCACATATCACTAGCAGTATCATACACTGCTGTCACAAATCACTAGCAGTATCATACAATGCTGTCACAAATCACTAGCAGTGTCATACAATGATGTCACAAATCACTGGCAGTGTCATACAATGATGTCACAAATCACCAGCAGTGTCATACAATGCTGTCACAAATTACTATCAGTATCATACAATGCTATCACAAATTACAAGCAGTATCATACAATGCTATCACAAATCACTAGCAGTATCATACAATGCTATCACAAATTACTGTCAGTGTCATACAGTGAGCTCACTAATCACAAGAAGTATCATACAATGTGTTCACAAATTACTATTAGTGTCATGCAGTGAGCTCACAATCACTAGCAGCAACATACAATGCTTTCACAAATTACTATTAGTGTCATACAGTGAGCTCACAATCACTAGAAGTATCATGCAATGCTGTCACAAATCACTAGCAGTGTCATACAATGCTGTCACAAATCAGTAGCAGTATCATAAATTGCTTTCACAAATCACTATCAGTATCATACAATACTTTCACAAATTACTAGCAGTATCATTCAATGATTTCACAAATTACTATTAGTGTCATACAGTGAGCTCACTAATCACTAGCAGTAACATACAATGCTTTCACAAATTACTATTAGTGTCATACAGTGAGCTCACAATCACTAGCAGTATCATACAATGCTTTCACAAATTACTATTAGTGTCATACAGTGGGCTCACAATCACTAGCAGCAGCATACAATGCTTTCACAAATTACTATTAGTGTCATACAGTGAGCTCACAATCACTAGCAGTATCATACAATGCTGTCACAAATTACTATTAGTGTCATACAGTGACCTCACAATCACTAGCAGTATCATACAATGCTTTCACAAATTACTATTAGTGTCACACAGAGCTCACAATCACTAGCAGTAGCATACAATGCTTTAACAAATTACTATTAGTGTCATATAGTAAGCTCACTAATCACTAGCAGTATCATACAATGCTGTCACAAATCACTAGCAGTGTAATACAATGCTTTCACAAATTACTAGCAGTATCATACAATGATGTCACAAAACACTAGCAGTATCATACAATGCTGTCACAAAACACTAGCAGTATCATACAATGTTGTCACAAATTACTAGCATTATAATGCAATGCTTTCACAAATCACTAGCAGTATCATACAATGCTGTCATAAATCACTAGCATTATAATGCAATGCTTTCACAAATCACTAGCAGTATCATACAATGCTTTCACAAATCACTAGCAATATTATACAATGCTGTCACAAATTACTATTAGTGTTATACAGTGAGCTCAAAATCAGTAGCAGTATCATACAATGCTGTCACAAATTACTATTAGTGTCATACAGTGAGCTCACTAATCACTAGCAGTATCATACAATGCTGTCACAAATTACTATTAGTGTCATACAGTGAGCTCACTAATCACTAGCAGTATCATACAATGATGTCACAAATTACTATTAGTGCCATACAGTGAGCTCAAAATCACTAGCAGTATCATACAATGCTTTCACAAATTACTATTAGTGTCATACATTGAGCTCACAATCACTAGCAGTATCATACAATGCTTTCACAAATTACTAGTAATGTCATACAGTGATCTCACTTATCACTAGCAGTATCATACAATGCTGTCACAAATTACTATTGGTGTCATACAGTGAGCTCACAATCACTAGCAGTATCATACAATGATGTCACAAATTACTATTAGTGTCATACAGTGAGCTCACAATCACTAGCAGTATCATACAATGTGTTCACAAATTACTATTAGTGTCATACAGTGAGCTCATAATCACTAGCAGTATCTTACAATGCTGTCACAAATCACTAGCAGTGTCATACAATGCTGTCACAAATCACTAGCAGCATCATAAATTGCTTTCACAAATAACTATCAGTATCATACAATGCTTTCACAAATTACTAGCAGTATCATACAATGCTGTCATAAATTACTATTAGTGTCATACAGTGAGCTCACTAATCACAAGCAGTATCATACAATGCATTCACAAATTACTATAAGTGTCATACAGTGAGCTCACAATCACTAGCGGTATCTTACAATGCTGTCACAAATTATTGGCAGTATCATACAATGCTGTCACAAATCACTAGCAGTGTCATACAATGCTGTCACAAATTACTAGCAGTATCATACAATGCTTTCACAATTTACTAGCAGTATCATTCAATGATTTCACAAATTACTATTAGTGTCATACAGTGAGCTCACTAATCACTAGCAGTAACATACAATGCTTTCACAAATTACTATTAGTGTCATACAGTGAGCTCACTAATCACTAGGAGTATCATACAATGCTTTCACAAATTACTATTAGTGTCATACAGTGAGCTCACTAACCACTAGCAGTAACATACAATGCTTTCACAAATTACTGTTAGTGTCATACAGTTAGCTCACAATCACTAGCAGTATCATACAATGTGCCCACAAATTACTATTACGGTCATACAGTGAGCTCACTAATCACTAGCAGTAACATACAATGCTGTCACAAATTACTATTAGTGTCATGCAGTGAGCTCACAATCACTAGCAGTATCATACAATGCTGTCACAAATCACTAGCAGTGTCATAAAATGCTGTCACAAATCAGTAGCAGTATCATAAATTGCTTTCACAAATCACTATCAGTATCATACAGTGAGCTCACTAACCACTAGCAGTAACATACAATGCTTTCACAAATTACTGTTAGTGTCATACAGTGAGCTCACAATCACTAGCAGTATCATACAATGCTTTCACAAATTACTATTAGTGTCATACAGTAAGCTCACAATCACTAGCAGTATCATACAATGCTTTCACAAATTACTATTAGTGTCATACAGTGAGCTCACAATCACTAGCAGTAGCATACAATGCTTTCACAAATTACTATTAGTGTCACACAGTGAGCTCACAATCACTAGCAGTTGCATACAATGCTTGCACAAATTACTATTAGTGTCATATAGTAAGCTCACTAATCACTAGCAGTAACATACAATGCTTTCACAAATTACTATTAGTGTCATACAGTGAGCTCGCTAATCTTTAGCAGTATAACACAATGCTGTCACAAATCACTAGCAGTGTAATACAATGCTTTCACAAATTACTAGCAGTATCATTAAATGCTGTCACAAAACACTAGCAGTATCATACAATGCTGTCACAAATTACTAGCATTATAATGCAATGCTTTCACAAATCACTAGCAGTATCATACAATGCTGTCTCAAACCAATAGCAGTATCATGCAATGCTGTCACAAATTACTAGCATTATAATGCAATGCTTTCACAAATCACTCGCAGTATCATACAATGCTGTCATAAATCACTAGCATTATAATGCAATGCTTTCACAAATCACTAGCAGCATCATACAATGCTTTCACAAATCACTAGCAGTATTATACAATGATGTCACAAATTACTATTAGTGGCATACAGTGAGCTCAGAATCACTATCAGTATCATAAAATGCTGTCACAAATTACTATTGGTGTCATACAGTGAGCTCACAATCACTAGCAGTATCATACAATGCTGTCACAAATTACTATTAGTGTCATACAGTGAGCTCACTAATCACTAGCAGTATCATACAATGTTGCCACAAATTACTATTAGTGTCGTACAGTGAGCTCACTAATAACTAGCAGTATCATACAATGATGTCACAAATTACTATTAGTGTCATACAGTGAGCTCACAATCACTAGCAGTATCATACAATGCTTTCACA
Organism: Bombina bombina; assembly: GCF_027579735.1. Lineage (NCBI taxonomy): Eukaryota > Metazoa > Chordata > Amphibia > Anura > Bombinatoridae > Bombina > Bombina bombina. The sequence goes on from NC_069505.1 coordinate 65,050,822, forward strand.
AATTACTAGTAATGTCATACAGGGATCTCACTAATCACTAGCAGTATCATACAATGCTGTCACAATTTACTATTGGTGTCATACAGTGAGCTCACAATCACTAGCAGTATCATATAATGATGTCATAAATTACTATTAGTGTCATACAGTGAACTCACAATCACTAGCAGTATCATACAATGTGTTCACAAATTACTATTAGTGTAATACAGTGAACTCACAATCACTAGCAGTATCTTACAATGATGTCAAAAATCACTAGCAGTGTCATACAATGCTGTCACAAATCACTAGCAGCATCATAAATTGCTTTCACAAATAACTATCAGTATCATACAATGCTTTCACAAATTACTAGCAGTATCATAGAATGCTGTCACAAATTACTATTGGTGTCATACAGAGAGCTCACTAATCACAAACAGTATCATACAATGCATTCACAAATTACTATTTGTGTCATACAGTGAGCTCACAATCACTAGCGGTATCTTACAATGCTGTCAGAAATCACTGGCAGTATCATACAATGCTGTCAAAAATCACTAGCAGTGTCATACAATGCTGTCACAAATTACTAGCAGTATCATACATTACTTTCACAAATCACTATCAGTATCATAAAATGCTTTCACAAATTACTAGCAGTATCATTCAATGATTTCACAAATTATTATTAGTGTCATACAGTGAGCTCACTAATCACTAGCAGTAACATACTTTCACAAATCACTATTAGTGTCATACAGTGAGCTCACTAATCACTAGCAGTATCATACAATGCTTTCACAAATTACTATTAGTGTCATACAGTGAGCTCACTAACCACTAGCAGTAACATACAATGCTTTCACAAATTACTGTTAGTGTCATACAGTGAGCTCACAATCACTAGCAGTATCATACAATGTGCTCACAAATTACTATTACGGTCATACAGTGAGCTCACTAATCACTAGCAGTAACATACAATGCTGTCACAAATTACTATTAGTGTCATACAGTGAGCTCACAATCACTAGCAGTATCATACAATACTGTCACAAATCACTAGCAGTTTCATACAATGCTGTCACAAATCACTAGCAGTGTCATAAAATGCTGTCACAAATCAGTAGCAGTATCATAAATTGCTTTCACAAATCACTATCAGTATCATACAATGCTTTCTTAATTTACTAGCAGTATCATTCAATGATTTCACAAATTACTATTAGTGTCATACAGTGAGCTCACAATCACTAGCAGTAGCATACAATGCTTTCACAAATTACTATTAGTGTCATATAGTGAGCTCACAATCACTAGCAGTATCATACAATGCTTTCACAAATTACTATTAGTGTCACACAGTGAGCTCACAATCACTAGCAGTAGCATACAATGCTTTCACAAATGACTATTAGTGTCATACAGTGAGCTCACTTATCACTAGCAGTAACATACAATGCTGTCACAAATTACTATTAGTGTCATACAGTGAGCTCACAATCACTAGCAGTATCATACAATGCTTTCACAAATTACTATTAGGGTCATACAGTGAGCTCACTAATCACTAGCAGTATCATACAATGCTTTCGCAAATTACTGTTAGTGTCATACATTGAGCTCACAATCACTAGCAGTATCATACAATGTGCTCACAAGTTACTATTAGTTTCATACAGTGAGCTCATTAATCACTAGCAGTAGCATACAATGCTTTCACAAATTACTATTAGGGTCATACAGTGAGCTCACTAATCACTAGCAGTAACATACACTGCTGTCACAAATTACTATTAGTGTCATACAGTGAGCTCACAATCAGTAGCAGTAACATACATTTGTGTCACAAATTACTATTAGTGTCATACAGTGAGCTCACAATCACTAGCAGTATCATACAATGCTTTCACAAATTACTATTAGGGTCACACAGTGAGCTCACTAATCACTAGAAGTATCATACAATGCTTTCACAAATTACTGTTAGTGTCATACATTGAGCTCACAATCACTAGCAGTATCATACAATGTGCTCACAAGTTACTATTAAATGCATACAGTGAGCTCACAATCACTAGCAGTATTATACAATGTGTTCACAAATTACAATTAATGTCAAACAGTGAGCTCACAATCACTAGCAGTATCATACAATGCTTTCACAAATTACTATTAGGGTCATACAGTGAGCTCACTAATCACTAGCAGTATCATACAATGCTTTCGCAAATTACTGTTAGTGTCATACATTGAGCTCACAATCACTAGCAGTATCATACAATGTGCTCACAAGTTACTATTAGTTTCATACAGTGAGCTCATTAATCACTAGCATACAATGCTTTCACAAATTACTATTAGGGTCATACAGTGAGCTCACTAATCACTAGCAGTAACATACACTGCTGTCACAAATTACTATTAGTGTCATACAGTGAGCTCACAATCAGTAGCAGTAACATACATTTGTGTCACAAATTACTATTAGTGTCATACAGTGAGCTCACAATCACTAGCAGTATCATACAATGCTTTCACAAATTACTATTAGGGTCACACAGTGAGCTCACTAATCACTAGAAGTATCATACAATGCTTTCACAAATTACTGTTAGTGTCATACATTGAGCTCACAATCACTAGCAGTATCATACAATGTGCTCACAAGTTACTATTAAATGCATACAGTGAGCTCACAATCACTAGCAGTATTATACAATGTGTTCACAAATTACAATTAATGTCATACAGTGAGATCACAATCACTAGCAGTATCATATAATGCTTTCACAAATTACTATTAGGGTCATACAGTGAGCTCACTAATCACTAGCAGTAACATACAATGCTTTTACAAATTACTATTAGTTTCATACAGTGAGCTCACAATCACTAGCAGTATCATACAATGCTTTTACAAATTACTATTAGTGTCATACAGTGAGCTCACTAATCACTAGCAGTAGCATACACTGCTTTTAAAAATTACTATTAGTGTCATACAGTGAGCTCACAATCACTAGCAGTATCATACAATGCTTTCACAAATTACTATTAGTGTCATACAGTGAGCTCACAATCACTAGCAGTGTCATATAATGTTTTCAGAAATTACTATTAGTGTCATACAGTGAGCTCACAATCACTAGCAGTATCATACAATGCTTTCACAAATTACTAGTAATGTCATACAGGGATCTCACTAATCACTAGCAGTATCATACAATGCTGTCACAATTTACTATTGGTGTCATACAGTGAGCTCACAATCACTAGCAGTAGCATACAATGCTTTCACAAATTACTATTAGTGTCACACAGTGAGCTCACAATCACTAGCAGTTGCATACAATGCTTGCACAAATTACTATTAGTGTCATATAGTAAGCTCACTAATCACTAGCAGTAACATACAATGCTTTCACAAATTACTATTAGTGTCATACAGTGAGCTCGCTAATCTTTAGCAGTATAACACAATGCTGTCACAAATCACTAGCAGTGTAATACAATGCTTTCACAAATTACTAGCAGTATCATTAAATGCTGTCACAAAACACTAGCAGTATCATACAATGCTGTCACAAATTACTAGCATTATAATGCAATGCTTTCACAAATCACTAGCAGTATCATACAATGCTGTCTCAAACCAATAGCAGTATCATGCAATGCTGTCACAAATTACTAGCATTATAATGCAATGCTTTCACAAATCACTCGCAGTATCATACAATGCTGTCATAAATCACTAGCATTATAATGCAATGCTTTCACAAATCACTAGCAGCATCATACAATGCTTTCACAAATCACTAGCAGTATTATACAATGATGTCACAAATTACTATTAGTGGCATACAGTGAGCTCAGAATCACTATCAGTATCATAAAATGCTGTCACAAATTACTATTGGTGTCATACAGTGAGCTCACAATCACTAGCAGTATCATACAATGCTGTCACAAATTACTATTAGTGTCATACAGTGAGCTCACTAATCACTAGCAGTATCATACAATGTTGCCACAAATTACTATTAGTGTCGTACAGTGAGCTCACTAATAACTAGCAGTATCATACAATGATGTCACAAATTACTATTAGTGTCATACAGTGAGCTCACAATCACTAGCAGTATCATACAATGCTTTCACAAATTACTAGTAATGTCATACAGGGATCTCACTAATCACTAGCAGTATCATACAATGCTGTCACAATTTACTATTGGTGTCATACAGTGAGCTCACAATCACTAGCAGTATCATATAATGATGTCATAAATTACTATTAGTGTCATACAGTGAACTCACAATCACTAGCAGTATCATACAATGTGTTCACAAATTACTATTAGTGTAATACAGTGAACTCACAATCACTAGCAGTATCTTACAATGATGTCAAAAATCACTAGCAGTGTCATACAATGCTGTCACAAATCACTAGCAGCATCATAAATTGCTTTCACAAATAACTATCAGTATCATACAATGCTTTCACAAATTACTAGCAGTATCATAGAATGCTGTCACAAATTACTATTGGTGTCATACAGAGAGCTCACTAATCACAAACAGTATCATACAATGCATTCACAAATTACTATTTGTGTCATACAGTGAGCTCACAATCACTAGCGGTATCTTACAATGCTGTCAGAAATCACTGGCAGTATCATACAATGCTGTCAAAAATCACTAGCAGTGTCATACAATGCTGTCACAAATTACTAGCAGTATCATACATTACTTTCACAAATCACTATCAGTATCATAAAATGCTTTCACAAATTACTAGCAGTATCATTCAATGATTTCACAAATTATTATTAGTGTCATACAGTGAGCTCACTAATCACTAGCAGTAACATACTTTCACAAATCACTATTAGTGTCATACAGTGAGCTCACTAATCACTAGCAGTATCATACAATGCTTTCACAAATTACTATTAGTGTCATACAGTGAGCTCACTAACCACTAGCAGTAACATACAATGCTTTCACAAATTACTGTTAGTGTCATACAGTGAGCTCACAATCACTAGCAGTATCATACAATGTGCTCACAAATTACTATTACGGTCATACAGTGAGCTCACTAATCACTAGCAGTAACATACAATGCTGTCACAAATTACTATTAGTGTCATACAGTGAGCTCACAATCACTAGCAGTATCATACAATACTGTCACAAATCACTAGCAGTTTCATACAATGCTGTCACAAATCACTAGCAGTGTCATAAAATGCTGTCACAAATCAGTAGCAGTATCATAAATTGCTTTCACAAATCACTATCAGTATCATACAATGCTTTCTTAATTTACTAGCAGTATCATTCAATGATTTCACAAATTACTATTAGTGTCATACAGTGAGCTCACAATCACTAGCAGTAGCATACAATGCTTTCACAAATTACTATTAGTGTCATATAGTGAGCTCACAATCACTAGCAGTATCATACAATGCTTTCACAAATTACTATTAGTGTCACACAGTGAGCTCACAATCACTAGCAGTAGCATACAATGCTTTCACAAATGACTATTAGTGTCATACAGTGAGCTCACTTATCACTAGCAGTAACATACAATGCTGTCACAAATTACTATTAGTGTCATACAGTGAGCTCACAATCACTAGCAGTATCATACAATGCTTTCACAAATTACTATTAGGGTCATACAGTGAGCTCACTAATCACTAGCAGTATCATACAATGCTTTCGCAAATTACTGTTAGTGTCATACATTGAGCTCACAATCACTAGCAGTATCATACAATGTGCTCACAAGTTACTATTAGTTTCATACAGTGAGCTCATTAATCACTAGCAGTAGCATACAATGCTTTCACAAATTACTATTAGGGTCATACAGTGAGCTCACTAATCACTAGCAGTAACATACACTGCTGTCACAAATTACTATTAGTGTCATACAGTGAGCTCACAATCAGTAGCAGTAACATACATTTGTGTCACAAATTACTATTAGTGTCATACAGTGAGCTCACAATCACTAGCAGTATCATACAATGCTTTCACAAATTACTATTAGGGTCACACAGTGAGCTCACTAATCACTAGAAGTATCATACAATGCTTTCACAAATTACTGTTAGTGTCATACATTGAGCTCACAATCACTAGCAGTATCATACAATGTGCTCACAAGTTACTATTAAATGCATACAGTGAGCTCACAATCACTAGCAGTATTATACAATGTGTTCACAAATTACAATTAATGTCAAACAGTGAGCTCACAATCACTAGCAGTATCATACAATGCTTTCACAAATTACTATTAGGGTCATACAGTGAGCTCACTAATCACTAGCAGTATCATACAATGCTTTCGCAAATTACTGTTAGTGTCATACATTGAGCTCACAATCACTAGCAGTATCATACAATGTGCTCACAAGTTACTATTAGTTTCATACAGTGAGCTCATTAATCACTAGCATACAATGCTTTCACAAATTACTATTAGGGTCATACAGTGAGCTCACTAATCACTAGCAGTAACATACACTGCTGTCACAAATTACTATTAGTGTCATACAGTGAGCTCACAATCAGTAGCAGTAACATACATTTGTGTCACAAATTACTATTAGTGTCATACAGTGAGCTCACAATCACTAGCAGTATCATACAATGCTTTCACAAATTACTATTAGGGTCACACAGTGAGCTCACTAATCACTAGAAGTATCATACAATGCTTTCACAAATTACTGTTAGTGTCATACATTGAGCTCACAATCACTAGCAGTATCATACAATGTGCTCACAAGTTACTATTAAATGCATACAGTGAGCTCACAATCACTAGCAGTATTATACAATGTGTTCACAAATTACAATTAATGTCATACAGTGAGATCACAATTACTAGCAGTATCATATAATGCTTTCACAAATTACTATTAGGGTCATACAGTGAGCTCACTAATCACTAGCAGTAACATACAATGCTTTTACAAATTACTATTAGTTTCATACAGTGAGCTCACAATCACTAGCAGTATCATACAATGCTTTTACAAATTACTATTAGTGTCATACAGTGAGCTCACTAATCACTAGCAGTAGCATACACTGCTTTTAAAAATTACTATTAGTGTCATACAGTGAGCTCACAATCACTAGCAGTATCATACAATGCTTTCACAAATTACTATTAGTGTCATACAGTGAGCTCACAATCACTAGCAGTGTCATATAATGTTTTCAGAAATTACTATTAGTGTCATACAGTGAGCTCACAATCACTAGCAGTATCATACAATGCTTTCACAAATTACTAGTAATGTCATACAGTGATCTCACTAATCACTAGCAGTATCATACAATGCTGTCACAAATTACTATTGGTGTCATACAGTGAGCTCACAATCACTAGCAGTATCATATAATGATGTCATAAATTACTATTAGTCTCATACAGTGAGCTCACAATCACTAGCAGTATCATACAATGTGTTCACAAATTACTATTAGTGTCATACAGTGAGCTCACAATCACTAGCAGTATCTTACAATGATGTCACAAATCACTAGCAGCGTCATACAATGCTGTCACAAATCACTAGCAGCATCATAAATTGCTTTCACAAATAACTATCAGTATCATACAATGCTTTCACAAATTACTAGCAGTATCATACAATGCTGTCACAAATTACTATTGGTGTCATACAGAGAGCTCACTAATCACAAGCAGTATCATACAATGCATTCACAAATTACTATTTGTGTCATACAGTGAGCTCACAATCACTAGCGGTATCTTACAATGCTGTCAGAAATCACTGGCAGTATCATACAATGCTGTCAAAAATCACTAGCAGTGTCATACAATGCTGTCACAAATTACTAGCAGTATCATAAATTGCTTTCACAAATAACTATCAGTATCATACAATGCTTTCACAAATTACTAGCAGTATCATTCAATGATTTCACAAATTATTATTAGTGTCATACAGTGAGCTCACTAATCACTAGCAGTAACATACAATGCTTTCACAAATCACTATTAGTGTCATACAGTGAGCTCACTAATCACTAGCAGTATCATACAATGCTTTCACAAATTATTATTAGTGTCATACAGTGAGCTCACTAACCACTAGCAGTAACATACAATGCTTTCACAAATTACTGTTAGTGTCATACAGTGAGCTCACAATCACTAGCAGTATCATACAATGTGCTCACAAATTACTATTACGGTCATACAATGAGCTCACTAATCACTAGCAGTAACATACAATGCTGTCACAAATTACTATTAGTGTCATACAGTGAGCTCACAATCACTAGCAGTATCATACAATACTGTCACAAATCACTAGCAGTGTCATACAATGCTGTCACAAATCACTAGCAGTGTCATAAAATGCTGTCACAAATCAGTAGCAGTATCATAAATTGCTTTCACAAATCACTATCAGTATCATACAATGCTTTCACAATTTACTAGCAGTATCATTCAATGATTTCACAAATTACTATTAGTGTCATACAGTGAGCTCACTAATCACTAGCAGTAACATGCAATGCTTTCACAAATTACTATTAGTGTCATACGGTGAGCTCAAAATCACTAGCAGTATCATACAATGCTTTCACAAATTACTATTAGTGTCATACAGTGAGCTCACAATCACTAGCAGTAGCATACAATGCTTTCACAAATTACTATTAGTGTCATACAGTGAGCTCACAATCACTAGCAGTATCATACAATGCTTTTACAAATTACTATTAGTGTCACACAGTGAGCTCACAATCACTAGCAGTAGCATACAATGCTTTCACAAATTACTATTAGTGTCATACAGTGAGCTCACAATCAGTAGCAGTAACACATTTATGTCACAAATTTATATTAGTGTCATACAGTGAGCTCACAATCACTAGCAGTATCATACAATGCTTTCACAAATTACTATTAGGGTCATACAGTGAGCTCACTAATCACTAGCAGTATCATACAATGCTTTCGCAAATTACTGTTAGTGTCATACATTGAGCTCACAATCACTAGCAGTATCATACAATGTGCTCACAAGTTACTATTAGTTTCATACAGTGAGCTCATTAATCACTAGCAGTAGCATACACTGCTTTCACAAATTACCATTAGGGTCATAAATCACTAGCAGTAGCATACACTGCTTTCACAAATTACTATTAGGGTCATACAGTGAGCTCACTAATCACTAGCAGTAACATACACTGCTGTCACAAATTACTATTAGTGCCATGCAGTTAGCTCACAATCAGTAGCAGTGACATACATTTATGTCACAAATTACTATTAGTGTCATACAGTGAGCTCACAATCACTAGCAGTATCATACAATCCTTTCACAAATTACTATTAGGGTCATACAGTGAGCTCACTAATCACTAGAAGTATCATACAATGCTTTCACAAATTACTGTTAGTGTCATACATTGAGCTCACAATCACTAGCAGTATCATACAATGTGCTCACAAGTTACTATTAAATGCATACAGTGAGCTCACAATCACTAGCAGTATTATACAATGTGTTCACAAATTACAATTAATGTCATACAGTGAGCTCACAATCACTAGCAGTATCATACAATGCTTTCACAAATTACTATTAGAGTCATACAGTGAGCTCACTAATCACTAGCAGTAACATACAATGCTTTTACAAATTACTATTAGTTTCATACAGTGAGCTCACAATCACTAGCAGTATCATACAATGCTTTCACAAATTACTATTAGTGTCATACAGTGAGCTCACTAATCACTAGCAGTAACATGCAATGCTTTTACAAATTACTATTAGTGTCATACAGTGAGCTCACAATCACTAGCAGTAACATACAATGCTTTCACAAATTACTATTAGTGTCATACAGTGAGCTCACTAATCACTAGCAGTAACATATAATGCTTTCACAAATTACTATAAGTGTCATACAGTGAGCTCACTAATCACTAGCAGTATCATACAATGCTTTCACAAATTACTATTAGTGTCACACAGTGAGCTCACCAATCACTAGCAGTTTCATACAATGCTTTCACAAATTTCTATTAGTGTCATACAGTCAGGGATAGGTATGGACCAAGGCTATGGCGGACATTTTCAAAAGTACAGAATTTAGTGAAGGACACCAAGGTACATTTAAAATTAAAAACATTAAAAAACCCTCTCTTTGAGTTTAAACATGCATGTGATAGGCATAAGGCTATGCTTGATAAGATAAGGACAGGAACTAATGAAAGTATTTAGGAAATTGGGCAGAATAGATGGGCCGAATGGTTCCTATCTACAGACACATTCAACGTTTCTATAAGTCAGACGAGCAGCACTTTGCTGTCTAGTTCCACAAGTACAAATGAGTGATCTAATCAAACAAGTTTAAAATAACATTTATATAACGACTGCTTGTGACATACTGCTATTAAATTGTATTAAAAATTATTAACTTTTACTTTTTTGGGTTGTATTGAGATGCAGCAGCAGCATCAAAGTCCTTTGTTGTTATGGATGATGTAGCAATACGCAAACATGCGTCAACACGACAGTTCTCAAGTCGATTTCTGGTAGAGGTTTTGATGGCATTCATATGGCTGAAGCCTCGCACACAGCAGCATGTATCAGGGCTCAGTGTTAACAGCAAAATAGACACTTTACAGAGTTCAATGTATTCACAATCAAGTGATTTGAATAAAGTACTCCAAAATTTGACTATGTTACTGGATCAATGGTCAGAGGTGAACACGGTCTTCACAGTATAAAGTGTACTCCTTTTCTACCTCTTTATAATTAGTTTAACATTGCAGGGGTTTAAGAACAGCATACATTTAACCAAATTACTTTCTGGAAACCTTGATTTAAAAGCCTGTTCAGGTTTTTTGGCATACTCAATATTTGTATTTTTAACTTGAAGAATGTCATTTTTGGACAGGTATTGCTGTTCTTCACATTCTAAAAACATTTTATTGAGTTAGTCACTAGGAATACACAGCTCTGACGGAGAGATGACATTTTCTTGTGCAGTTTCAAGAAGAGAAGAACTATTTTTAACGGTTTTAGAATAACCTTGCAGTATTTTTCCAAACAGCAATATGCACTGTAAAGGTCAGAGTTCTCTTTCTGTAAAGATAAATTCATGGATCAGAAGAGGTAAAACCCAATTTAGAAAATGTAAGTAAAGGATAAACTTTGCTGACTGTAAAATTTCACAAATATTTTGACAGCTACTTTTGTAATTCGTTGGCCCAATCTCAAATGATTCTCTCTCAAAATACTGAACTAGAGACTCACGTAAACTGACAAATATTTCAACACTAAAGATGCTAAGCTTAACCAGCGATTCTTTTTGCATGTTATTAAATTTGTATAGTCCTCTTCATTTAACTCACAGATCTGTCTGAACTCTTTTTTTCTTGCTGCTCCCGAGAAGTGTTTTACGGTTGCTTTAATGCTATCCTCAACAAAGTCAGGAATAACGCTTTCAGCATCTGTAGCCATTAATGCTTGCCGATGAGTCATAGGCCCCTATTTAACAAAGTCAGGAATACGCTTTCAGCATCTTTAGCCATTAATACTTGCCGATGAGTCATAGGCCCCTATTTAACAAAGTCAGGAATAACGCTTTCAGCATCTGTAGCCATTAATGCTTGCAGATGAGTCATAGGCCCCTATTTCACAAAGTCAGTAATAACGCTTTCAGCATCTGTAGCCATTAATGCTTGCCAATGAGTCATAGGCCCCTATTTAACAAAGTCAGGAATAACGCTTTCAGCATCTGTAGCCATTAATGCTTGCCGATGAGTCATAGGCCCCTATTTAACAAAGTCAGGAATAACGCTTTCAGCATCTGTAGCCATTAATGCTTGCCGATGAGTCATAGGCCCCTATTTAACAAAGTCCGGAATAACGCTTTCAGCATCTGTAGCCATTAATGCTTGCCGATGAGTCATAGGCCCCTATTTAACAAAGTCAGGAATAACGCTTTCAGCATCTTTAGCCATTAATGCTTGCCGATGAGTCATAGGCCCCTATTTAACAAAGTCCGGAATAACGCTTTCATCATCTTTAGCCATTAATGCTTGCCGATGAGTCATAGGCCCCTATTTAACAAAGTCCGAAATAACGCTTTCAGCATCTTTATCCATTAATGCTTGCCGATGAGTCATAGGCCCCTATTTAACAAAGTCAGGAATAACGCTTTCAGCATCTGTAGCCATTAATGCTTGCCGATGAGTCATAGGCCCCTATTTAACAAAGTCAGGAATAACGCTTTCAGCATCTGTAGCCATTAATGCTTGCCGATGAGTCATAGGCCCCTATTTAACAAAGTCAGGAATAACGCTTTCAGCATCTGTAGCCATTAATGCTTGCCGATGAGTCATAGGCCCCTATTTAACAAAGTCAGGAATAACGCTTTCAGCATCTGTAGCCATTAATGCTTGCCGATTAGTCATAGGCCGCTATTTAACAAAGTCCGGAATAATGCTTTCATCATCTTTAGCCATTAATGCTTGCCGATGAGTCATAGGCCCCTATTTAACAAAGTCAGGAATAACGCTTTCAGCATCTTTATCCATTAATGCTTGCCGATGAGTCATAGGCCCCTATTTAACAAAGTCAGGAATAACGCTTTCAGCATCTGTAGCCATTAATGCTTGCCGATGAGTCATAGGCCCCTATTTAACAAAGTCCGGAATAACGCTTTCAGCATCTGTAGCCATTAATGCTTGCCGATGAGTCATAGGCCGCTATTTAACAAAGTCCGGAATAACGCTTTCATCATCTTTAGCCATTAATGCTTGCCGATGAGTCATAGGCCCCTATTTAAAAAAATCCGGAATAACGGTTTCAGTATCTTTAGCCATTAATGCTTGCAGATGAGTCATATAGTGTTGCACATATAAATCTCCAAAGTGATCCTTCAGCTTCTTTGACGCACTTTCACGTTTTGCTAGCATTACAGATGCACCATCTGATGTAAACCCGACAATTTTTTGGGTAGGATATTGATTTTGCTCTTTCTCCAAGCAATCTATGATGCCTGCAGTTAGGTTTTCAGCATTACAACGTTCTGATATCTCAATTAAGCTTAAAAAATCGGTACAAATTTCAGCTTTATCAGTATCTACATAGCGGTGGTAAATAATCATCTGACTTTTATCACTATGGTCAGTGCTTTCATCACATATTAAATTAATGAAAGGGGCCTTTTTTACTGCTCTAATTGTCTCACTGAACATATAGGCCTCTATTTATCATAGGTCTTGCGGACCTAATCTGACAGTGCGGATCAGGTCCGCAAGACCTCGCTAAATGCGGAAAGCAATACGCTCTCCGCATTTAACATTGCACCAGCAGCTCACAAGAGCTGCTGGTGCAACGCTGCCCCCTGCTGACTCGCGGCCAATCAGCCGCCAGCAAGGGGGTGTCAATCAACCCGATCATACTCGATTGGGTTGATTTCCGGCGATGTCTGTCTGCCTGCTCAGAGCAGGCGGACATGGTTATGGAGCAGCTGTCTTTAGACCGCTGCTTCATTTCTTGTGTTTCTGGTGAGTCTGAAGACTCGCCAGAAACACGGCCCTTCAAGCTCCGTACGGAGCTTGATAAATATGGGACATAGTCACCTATGTATACAGTGTTTCTTGCTACTGTTCTGGCACTACAGTGTAGGTGTTGAAATGGTATGGATTTTGGGTCAATTTTTACTGCAACTTCTCTAAAAACAACGCCAGCAGTAAATGGTAGTGGCCAGATTGATATCATTCTGTTCCTCTTTGGCATCCCTTTAAAAAAAAGTTGACATACTTTTTATCTCTGTGACTCTCTTTGATTTTGACTTTTGAACACATTTTTGTTTTTGAAAATTGGTCATATTTGCAGTTTGAGACATATTTCTACACCATTTTTCAGAATGATCACGAGCTACTGTTGATTTCAGTTGCTTCATTACTTGTTGTCCACATCTTGCACATTCCATGAGACAATCTGTAGATCTTTCAAACACTAAATATTCAACTTCCCAAGCAGGGTTAAATGTTCTCTTTTTGGCATTCTTTGTTGATGATGCCATTACAAATCTAGATGTGTCAGACTCAGACCTGGTATTTATAAAAATATAAAAATAAAAACTATGCAACTACCTTACAGTCTCTGCTGTAGAGCAATTCCAGCATTTTATTACTTACCTACCTAGCTAGCTATGCCTCTGGTATATTTCTATAGTTGGTATTTATTGCCACACCTAAAGAAACAGTAAACACCTTGTAAATTACAAGACATTTACGGCTAGATTTAGAGTTTTGTCGGTAACGACCCGCGTATCTAACGCTGGCTTTTTTTCGCCTGCACCTTTTAAATACCGCTGGTATTTAGAGTTCACAGAAGGGCTGCGTTAGGCTCCAAAAAGGGAGCGTATAGCATATTTACCGCCACTGCAACTCTCAATACCAGCGGTGCTTACGGACGCGGCCAGCTTCAAAAACGTGCTCGTGCACGATTCCCCCATAGAAAACAATGGGGCATTTTGAGCTGAAAAAAACCTAACACCTGCAAAAAAAGCAGCATTCAGCTCCTAACGCAGCCCCATTGTTTCCTATGAGGAAACACTTCCTACGTCTGCACCTAACACCCTAACATGAACCCCGAGTCTAAACACCCCTAGCCTTACACTTATTAACCCCTAATCTGCCGCCCCCGCTATCGCTGACCCCTGCATATATTTTTTAACCCCTAATCTGCCACTCCGTACACCGCCGCAACCTACGTTATCCCTATGTACCCCTAATCTGCTGCCCCTAACACCGCCGACCCCTATATTATATTTTTTAACCCCTAATCTGCCGCCCCCAACGTCGCCGCCACCTACCTACAATTATTAACCCCTAATCTGCCGACCGGACCTAACCTAAGTTACAATTAAACCTAACACTACACTATCAATAAATTAATTAAATAAAATACCTACAATTATCTACAATTAAACCTAACCCTACACTATCAATAAATTAATTAAATACAATACCTACAAATAAATACAATTAAATAAACTAACTAAAGTACAAAAAATAAAAAAGAACTAAGTTACAAATGATAATTTTTTTTTACAAACATTACAAAATATTACAACAATTTTAAACTAATTACACCTACTCTAAGCCCCCTAATAAAATAACAAAGACCCCCAAAATAAAAAAAATGTCCTACCCTATTCTAAAATTAAAATAGAAAAGCTCTTTGACCTTACCAGCCCTTAAAAGGGCCCTTTGCGGGGCATGCCCCAAAGAATTCAGCTCTTTTGCCTGTAAAAAAAAACATACAATACCCCCCCCAACATTACAACCCACCACCCACATACCCCTAATCTAACCCAAACCCCCCTTAAATAAACCTAACACTAAGCCCCTGAAGATCTCCCTACCTTGTCTTCACCTCACCGGGTTCACCGATCGGTCCAGAAGAGGGTCCGAAGTCTTCATCCAAGCCCAAGCGGGGGCTGAAGAGTGACGTCCATCCTCTGGCTGGAGTCTTGATCCAAGCGGCGGCTGAAGAAGTCCATCATTGGGCTGAAGTCTTGATCCAAGCGGGCGCTGAAGAAGTTTATCATCGGGATGAAGTCTTCTATCAAGCGGCATCTTCAATCTTCTTTCTTCCGGAGCCATCTTCTTCCAGCCGACGCGGATCCATCCTCTTCTACTGACGCCTACTCGCCGAATGACGGTTCCTTTAAATGACGTCATCCAAGATGGCGTCCCTCAAATTCCGATTGGCTGATAGGATTCTATCAGCCAATCGGAATTAAGGTAGGAAAATTCTGATTGGCTGATGGAATCAGCCAATCAGATTCAAGTTCAATCCGATTGGCTGATCCAATCAGCCAATCAGATTGAGCTCGCATTCTATTGGCTGTTTCAATCTGATTGGCTGATTGGATCAGCCAATCAGAATTTTCCTACCTTAATTCCGATTGGCTGATAGAATCCTATCAGCCAATCGGAATTCGAGGGACGCCATCTTGGATAACGTCCCTTAAAGGAACCGTCATTCGTTGGGAAGTCGTCGGTGAAGATGGATGTTCCGCGTCGGCGGGATGAACATGGATCCGGAAAAAAGAAGATTGAAGACCCCGCTTGGAAGATGACATCGCCCGGATGGAAGACTTCTTCAGCGGCGCTTGGAGGATCACTTCATCGGATGGAAAACTTCTTCAGCACCGCTTGGAGGATCACTTCTGCCGCTCCGGATCTCCTCTTCAGTTCCATCGGTGGCTCGGCTGAGTGAAGACGACTCAAGGTAGGATGATCTTCAGGGGGGTAGTGTTAGTTTTTTTTAAGGGGGGTTTGGGTTAGATTAGGGGTATGTGGGTGGTGGGTTTTAATGTTGGAGGGGGGTTGTATTTTTCTTTTACAGGCAAAAGAGCAGTTTTCTTTGGGGCATGCCCCACAAAAGGCCCTTTTAAAGGCTGGTAAGGTCAAAGAGCTTTGAACTTTTGTAATTTAGAATAGGGTAGGACATTTTTTTATTTTGAGGGTCTTTGTTATTTTATTAGGGGGCTTAGAGTAGGTGTAATTAGTTTAAAATTGTTGTAATATTTTTCTAATGTTTGTAAATATTTTTTTATTTTTTGTAACTTAGTTCTTTTTTATTTTTTGTACTTTAGTTAGTTTATTTAATTGTATTTATTTGTAGGTATTGTATTTAATTAATTTATTGATAGTGTAGTGTTAGGTTTAATTGTAGGTAATTGTAGGTATTTTATTTAATTAATTTATTGATAGTGTAGTGTTAGGTTTAATTGTAACTTAGGTTAGGATTTATTTTACAGGTAATTTTGTAATTATTTTAACTAGGTAGCTATTAAATAGTTATTAACTATTTAATAGCTATTGTACCTGGTTAAAATAAATACAAAGTTGCCTGTAAAATAAATATAAATCCTAAAATAGCTACAATATAATTATAATTTATATTGTAGCTATATTAGGGTTTATTTTACAGGTAAGTATTTAGCTTTAAATAGGAATAATTTATTTAATAAGAGTTAATTTATTTCGTTAGATTTAAATTATATTTAATTTAGGGGGGTGTTAGGGTTAGGGTTAGACTTAGCTTTAGGGGTTAATAAATGTATTAGAGTAGGGGTGAGGTCCGGTCGGCAGATTAGGGGTTAATACTTGAAGTTAGGTGTCGGCGATGTTAGGGAGGGCAGATTAGGGGTTAATACTATTTATTATAGGGTTATTGAGGCGGGAGTCAGGCGGATTAGGGGTTAATACATTTATTATAATAGCGGTGAGGTCCGGTCGGCAGATTAGGGGTTAATAATTGTAGGTAGGTGGAGGCAACGTTGGGGGCGGCAGATTAGGGGTTAATAAATATAATATAGGGGTCGGCGGTGTTAAGGGCAGCAGATTAGGGGTTCATAGGGATAACGTAGGTGGCGGCGGTGTGCGGTCAGCAGATTAGGGGTTAATAATTGTAGGTAGGTGGAGGCGACGTTGGGGGCAGCAGATTAGGGGTTAATAAATATAATATAGGGGTCGGCGGTGTTAGGGGCAGCAGATTAGGGGTTCATAGGGATAACGTAGGTGGCGGCAGTGTGCGGTCGGCAGATTAGGGGTTAAAAAATTTTATTAGAGTGGCGGCGATGTGGGGGGGCCTCGGTTTAGGGTACATAGGTAGTTTATGGGTGTTAGTGTACTTTAGAGCACAGTAGTTAAGAGCCTTATGAACCGGCGTTAGCCCAGAAAGCTCTTAACTCCTGACTTTTTTCTGCGGCTGGAGTTTTGTCGGTAGATTTCTAACGCTTACTTCAGCCACGACTCTAAATACCGGCGTTAGAAAGATCCCATTGAAAACATAGGATACGCAATTGGCGTAGGGGGATCTGCGGTATGGAAAAGTTGCAGCTTGAAAGTGAGCGTTAGACCCTTACCTACAAAACTCTAAATACCAGCGGTAGCCCAAAACCAGCGTTAGGAGCCTCTAACGCTGGTTTTGACGGCTAACGTTAAACTCTAAATCTAGGCGTTAGGTTGTGTTGCTATAAAATAACATATCAGCCAAGTCTAAACATTTTTAAAACAAAATTACCTTTTTTTTAATGCAATTATTTTTCAATAGCCAAACTCCATCGACTATTAGCCTTTTAAAGACCGCTGCTCCATAACCTGCCCGCCTGCTCTGATTGACACCCCCTGCTAACGTGATGGGGGCGGTATTGCACCAGCAGTTCACCAGAATATTCATTTTTTATTCAACTATAGTATATAGTATTGTTGCTTCATCTATAAATACAATCAATAATTCCACTCTTCTGATTGTATCATAGCATTTTTATTAGCTGTATAAAGTATGCTAATAAATCAGATCAGAAGTTGAACTTAGTGGAATTAATTTATTTATAGATGAAGCAATAATACTAAATACTGTAGTAGAACATTTTTTATATAGTAGATGTGATCCATCTGAGTGTCTGTGTGACATGTCTATTTACAATGGAGCAAGTATGTACTGAATAGAAACCTAATCATAGTTGGGTATAGCAGATGACTTAAAGAAAAATCTCCAAGTAAGCTGTTCTGTAAATGTAAGTTCGTTGAAAATTCATCCTTTAAAAAAATCCTAAAAAAAAACAAATAGACCACTTCTATTAACTTTAAAGGAGCATTAAAGTCAAATTTTAACTTTCAAGATTCAAATAGTGTATGATGTGAAAAAGAGTTTCCAATTTAAATCTGTAAACAAATTTTCCATTAAATAGTGACACCGGGGGGGGGGGGGGGGGGTTAAAATGCTGCATTTCTTACAGATTCAATGCTGCTGTCTCTGCATATGGTAAGAGTATTGCTCAATATTTATTTGCATAAGGGGGCATTTGTAAAGGGGAGGTATTGATTGTGGGGCAAGGGATTTAACTCCTCGAGAATATAATTATCAGAAAGCGCTGCAGAATCTGTTGGCGCTCTACAAATAACCGATAATAATAATAATAATAAAGAAAGGGACTGTTGTAAGTTGTAACTGTGTCAGGAAGCCTGGTTTCTTAGCAGTACTGTGTGTCTGTGGAACTTAGGTATTTACCACGTCTATTAACGTTGGATTAATAAATTAGCACAGACCTTCAAATAACCATTAATTTAGGTTGTGTTTAAAGCACAAAGGATTGTTGTTTAATGTGTAAATCAGGTGGGCTGACACCTGTGTTCTAACAGAATATATACTGTGTGTATATATATATATATATATATATATATATATATATATATATATATATATATATTTTATTAAACCTGCCACGAACTGCAGCTACTGGGCATGTTTTTTTATAAATGATATATACATGGCCATTTATTACAAAAAAAAAAGTGTCCAACAATCTGATGGCTATGTTATTAGTGCACTTGGCTGCACTAACAACATAGAATCTGATGGGTTGTGACATGCAGGCAAATGAGGAACGCATGCGCAGTGTGTATTTTTGATCAGACAGCTTACGGAACGCCACTTCGTTTGCTGATCTGATCAGTTTGCTATTCTATTAGAACAACCTTCAGTCTTCTCTACTCCTATTTTGCCCAATTATGTGGAAAATATGTGTGTGTGTTTGTGTTTATGTATGTATGTATGTATGTATATATGTGTTTGTGTATCTATATGTGTATGTTGTATATGTGTCTGTATGTATGTATCTATGTGTGTGTGTGTATATGTATGTATGTTTGTATGTATGTGTGTATGCATGTGTGTCTGTATGTATGTATCTATGTGTGTGTGTGTATGTATCTGTGTGTGTATGTATGCATGTGTGTGTGTATGTATCTGTGTGTGTATGTATGCATGTGTGTCTGTATGTATCTGTGTGTGTGTGTGTATGTATCTATGTATGTGTATGTATGTATGTGTGTATGTATCTGTGTGTGTGTGTGTATGTATGTATGTATGTGTGTATGTATCTGTGTGTGTGTGTGTATGTATGTATGTATGTATCTATGTGCGTGTGTTGCACACACAACCATACCATGCAATCCTTAATGAATAAGTAAATTGCACACTATCTGCACTTGTATTTTTTGTAGACATGTGTAGGTTATTATTTGCATTTATTAGTCTACTTTTTTAAATTCAACTGTGCTGAAGTTAATCTGTAATATTAATTTGTTTGAATATTTCTTTTCCAGTAAAGTAATGAACCATTTTGATTGTGGGCTCCCAGTCCCAAGACTTGATTTCATTTCTCCATAGTCACATATGCACATACAGTATTGTAGTAGTTTTAATGTGTTATCATCAACAGAATATGTAAAAATGATATTGCATATAGCAAATCACATTTACATTTACAATCAAATCCAATTCCCAGAATCCCATCTGCAATAAATTAATTTACACTGTGCAATAAAAACAGCCCTGTTATTTTATTCTGACTGGAATCTAGTTACAATTATTCTGTAAATGCTGAATGATGATTTCAAATCATCATTCAGGCACTCACAGAATAATTTTTTAACCAGATTCCAGTAAGAATATTTTTTATTTTATTTTTTTTGCCTACTGGAGAACACTACAGTAACATGCCTACTGTCTGTCACCTGGTGTTGCTAATATAGTAAAATATCTAACTGAACTGACTGACAGTTACTGAGTGACGTCACGACTCACGTATCACGTGATTTCCTCCTCCTCAATCTCCCCCGCAAAACTTTGCGCTGCTGCCTGCTGGCTTGCGTCCCGCTCAGTCCCTCCGACAGTAACATGAATCCCTTCTCCTAGAGTCCTCCTGACTATTAACTCAGTCACACTCGCACAAAAATTCACAAATCTGTGGCAGACACTGCAAGGTCCGGTCACGGACACCAGTGCCCGTGTACGGACACCTTGCCAATCCCTGCTGCTGGTTGTTAAAATCTCTGGTGTTTCAAGATGTATTTTACAACAAACTATCTGACGATTCTTTCTTTTTTTTGTTTCTTGTGTGTTTTTTTTTTTTTTTTTAAATAGTATTCTTTGTTATTTTTACATAAAGTAAGAGGCATTTATATGAAAGCCAAAATTGCTCTTTAATGATTTAGATAGAGCATGTGATTTTAACCAATTTTCCAATTTACTTCTATGATGTCATTTGCTTCATTCTCTTGGTTGCCTTTGTTGAAAAGAATACCTCAGTAAGCTCAGGAGCAGCAATGCAGTAATAGGAGCTAGCTGCTGATTGTTGTCTGCATATATATGTCATCTTGTCATTGGCTCACCAAATTAGGTCAGCTAGCTCCCAGTAGTCCATTGCTGCTCCTTAAATAAAGGATGTCAAGAAAAGGAAGCAAATTTGATGAGTCACACATTGGAAAGTTGTTTAAAAAGGCATGCCCTATCTGAATCATGAAAGAAAATTTCTTGTCATGCCATCTACCTGCTATTCCTATGCTGACTCCGCCCCTCCACTTTTCTGAGCAAGCCACGCCCTAATCTTAAAAGCATACTCTTATCACCTGCCACCCCCAATCCCTCTTATCTGGAGCTTGTCACCATATTACTGGATCCCATAGCGTACAATTCTGAAGGACAGTATTGCATGCCTTGAGAATGGCCAGTAGTGGTATGGTGGAGTCGAACCCCTGGCCCTGTGCTTGCTAGCCCATCACCTTACCACTGCTCACTGTTGATTTCATGATCGGTCTAAAATCCAAAAAGTAATAGTTATTGATCAGTAAATGTTTCTGCATTTAACAAGGAAATCTCCATTAAGCATTTGCACTGTCTCCCACAAGATAATCTGCAGCTGAGAAGTGTACACTGAACTTTTGTATAAACTGTCAGTTTCCTCAGAGAAATGTATGACTGCAGTTAAAATAGTTCTAATCTAGTTACTTAAAATGTCTGAAAAGGAACTTGCAATCCAAGCTACACTGTCACAGGAGAAAGAGCAGAACATTAGACCACAGCGTACAATAAAACCCACTGAGAAAGTCATACAAAGTTATCAAGCTGAGAAAGATGAATTAGTGGATGCATTGGATGAAATGTGGGAGAAGGTTAGAAAATGTTTGTCTTTAGCAAATTAATCTCCTGATGACAGAGAACAGTTAAACAAGATTGCTGACAGACTTAAAGGGACATTAAACACCTGATAAAAATTGCTGAAACCTACTTTTTCTTATTAAAAAAAATAAAGTAATCACTGCTGCCTATTTTATCTGTTCCTCTTAGCCCAAACATTTGAAGGAGATTGTTTTAAAATACAGTGTTAATGCAGTGCTTGATTTCCTATGTAAGCTGCCATATTGTAGCATGCGTTACAGAGCTCAGTAGTCACATGGTCATGATGCAGTCATGTGATACACACACCATATTATCTATGCATACACAGTACTTAGAGGAAGGAATCACATCTCTCCCTGCAGCGTGTGAGCTGCAGTGTCTGAAAAGTTATTTCTCAGTGAGGGTATAAATATATTTCATTTCCCAGTTAATGTATATAAAACATGTTATGCAGAAATTTAAATAAAATATTTATAACTGCTGTGTTTATGTTTTTAACTCCCCCCCACACACAGGTTTTTTTCTCTCCTCAAACTCTGTCCGTAAAGTTTTATGCTCACTAAGCAGAGCCGGTTTCTGTGTTATTATAGTAACTACTGACTGCTCTGGGAGGGAGGGGGAGAGGGAGGAGGAAGCTCCCACGGACGGCACGCTGCATATCATTTGTTCAAAAGACTTCTTCTTTTCATGACCTCTCCTCCTGAATGTAAATCACTAAGGACTGACACCCAGCATTAAGGAGGCATTTAGCAAGGATCGTATGCATTATCTAGCAGTGTGATCGAGAGATGGCATCCCTTCAATTCCGATTGGCTGATAGGATTCTATCAGCCAATCGGAATTAAGGTAGGAAAAATCTGATTGGCTGATCCAATCAGCCAATCAGATTGAAGTTCAATCCGATTGGCTGATCCAATCAGCCAATCGTATTGAGCTCACATTCTATTGGCTGTTCCAATCAGTTGTCGGTTGAAAAGGATGGCTCCACGTCGGCTCCTTTGAAGATGGCTCCGCTCCGGATGGATGAAGATTGAAGACACCGCCTGGATGAAGACTTCTACCGGATGAAGGACCTTCTCTGCGCACCTTGGATGAAGATTTCGGCCCGGTTGGGTGAAGACGACTCAAGGTAGGGAGATCTTCAGGGGGTTAACGTTAGTTTTTTTTAAGGGGGGTTTGGGTGAATTAGAGTAGGGGTATGTGGGTGGTGGATTTTAATGTTGGGGGGGTTGTATTTTTTTTTTACAGGTAAAAGAGCTGATTACTTTGGGGCAATGCTCCGCAAAAAGCCATTTTAAGGGCTGGTAAAAGAGCTGATTACTTTTGTAATTTAGAATCGGGTAGGGCATTTTTTTAATTTGGGGGGATTTTTTATTTTATTAGGGGGCTTAGATTAGGTGTAATTAGTTTAAACTTCTTGTAATTTTTTTTATTTTTTGTAATTTAGTATTTGTTTGTTTTTGTATTATAGATTAGTTTATTTAATTGTATTTTAGTTTAGCTAATTGTAGTTAATTAATTTAATTAATTTAATGATAGTGTAGTGCTAGGTGTATTTGTAACTTAGGTTAGGATTTTATTTACAGGTAATTTTGTACTTATTTTAACTAGGTAGCTATTAAATAGTTATTAACTATTTAATAGCTACTGTACCTAGTTAAAAAACAACTGTGCAACTGAGGCACGAAAATAGGCCCGCCCATCTCACTCGATGTCTCACAGCCTAAAATAACCGCACCAGAGCAGTCTAAAACCTAGCCATGTGAGTTCATATACCCATTTAGTGAAGCCATGTGTACCCTCCATTCTTAAAATAAAGTAAAAATGTTTGCCACAAAAAACGTTATCTTTAACTCCCAACATAGAAACGTTTGCCCACAAACATCATATCATCAGTGTCAACCATTTTTTTATAGCCCAATATACAGGTCCAGTAATACCCCTCTCTATGCATTAGGATTACTGCTTACCCTTTCCTTCATGGGGATACTGTCAGTCAATTCTGAAATAACACAGTCTCACCAGAAAAAAATGACTGAACATACCTCAATGCTTGTAGGATGAAAACATTCCTCACACTGAAGTTTCTTAAGTACTCCTCAGCCATTCTGTGGGAACTACTCTGGATCTTAGTAACAACTGCTAAGATCATCAGTCTCCAGGCAGAAGTCTTCATCCATCTGCTGCCTGGGAAAAAATAGCACTCACCGGTACCATTTAAAATAAAAAAGTCTTGCTTGAAGAAAATAAAAACTAACATTTTATCACCTCTTCACTTTACCCTTCCTATTACTTAGAGTAGGCAAAAAGAATGACTGGGGGGTGGAGTCAAGGGAGGAGCTATATAGACAGCTCTGCTGCGGTGCTCTTTTCCACTTCCTGTTAGCAGGAGGATAATATCCCACAAGTAAAGGATGAATCCGTGGACTTGTCGTATCTTATAGAAGAAATATATTTCTTTGGTTTATGACACACTGTAAAAAGGGCACTGATACCAAATCCGATATATTGGCATATATACATAATAGATATCCAACATCTAGGCAATATCATTTAGATATTAGAAAATGTGGATGTTGATTTCCCAAACTGAAGATCAGAAACATTTACATTAATCAAATAAAGAAAAGGTTTCTCAACCAAATTTTCAAACATTTTTCAATTTATGTATAATTATATCAGTATAATGTCCCTTTAAGATTTGTAATGATACTTACATCGGTAGCTGGGAAGGATAATCCGACACCCAGGACAATGAAGGTGGGGACTGGGTAAAAGTCTTGATGGGGAGGGATGGGGCGAGGTGGGGGACTGGGCTGTTGCTCCGGTGGAGCCTGCACAGCTGGGGAGTCAGGGGCCTGGGGAGTTGGTGGCTGTGCAGGTGGGGGAGTTCTAAGGGCGGCCAAATGGGGAGAGTGGCGAAGGGGGGCAAGGTAGCGTTTTTTGGGAGGGACAGGAGGAAGAATGGGAAGGGCCGGGAGAAGGCTCTGGCTGTGAAGGGATGGGAGGGGCTTCTGGCTGGAGAGGGGATTCTGGCTGGAGGGGCGGGAGGGGATTCTGGCTGAGGAGGGGCTTCTGGCTGGGGAGGGGATTCTGGCTGGGGGGGGGCGGGAAGCTGGTGTCCAGAAGTTGAAGGTCCATCTGAAATATATAACAAATATATATATATATATATACATATATGATATGAAAATATCTTATCTTTATAAAAATCAATATTCCACATTATTTAAAGTCTGGATTCTTGTTCTCCAAAAATATTTAAACAAAGTCCTAATAATGACTTAAGTTATTGATTGATTTTAATCAAATATAATGAATAAGAATATTTAATTGATCCTTTAAACTCTGAATGTTCACTGTTATTTTTCATTTAACATTTCATACATACATTACAAATCATATTTTTAAAGTCAACATTATGTGCTAATATTTATAATTGTATAATATATTTATCTTTGGGATAATATTTTGGTATGCATGTATGCATTTGAGATTGAAATGCAAATGAGTTCTTTTAGAAACATGCCCGTGGATTGATTTTGGAAAAAACAACAATTGAATAATATGAGAGTGTGTAATATGATCAAATTTAAATGGCCAGTCCACCTAGCCTTTGAAACTAGGTAAACACTGATTTACATATATATTTCGGTGATTGCCTTTGTAATCTTAAATTGAATAATTTGAAGCTTGGTGCTTCAATCAATTACTATTCAGAATATATACACAGTAGATACTACCGTTCAAATTAAATATTGAGAATATAATCTTCTCTATCTGATATTACATTTTCGGAGTATTTGTTTTGAATCTCTCTTTTACAATAGGATTAAATGTATGTCAACCCAATATTAATAGACACATTCCGAAATGCATGCTTTATCTTTGAGGAATATTATTGTTTGATTGAAATGGACAGTCTACTCATAAATCTTTTTAAAATCAATTTACATATCAAACATCATGAAATTAAATAAATTAATTTCAACATGATTATGTTTTATGTATAGTTAGAAGTGGTTTATAAGTTCTAAACAATGATGACATAATTATATGGTCTGAATCTAGGCACTCAGATGAATAGCAATGACTGTCTGTACAATCAGAATATGATTATTGGGGTTTTGCATGGAATGTGAATGTGACATCATGATGTCATTAATGACAAATCATACATAAATTAAATAAAACTTAAAAACATATGTTCATGCTGCATGATATAGAAAGGGGGGCAGTAGTATATTTAAAAAAAAAATGGAATAATATAATTGAAAGGGACAAAGCTGTAGACTTTATTTTTCTTCAACAGTATGATTTGTAAATAATAATACATGTTAGATACATGTTTTATATATATATATATATATATATATATATATATATATATATATATATATATATATACATATATATATATATAAATATATATATATATATATATATATATATATATATATATTTGATGTACCATCAGACTCTGAGGGAGCCACTTCCTCCTCCATCACACATGTTGTTACATTAATCTCTGTAATACTTAATATGTTGTGTACACTTTAAAATAAAATATTATAACATATGTTACTGTTGCTCAAGGACACACATCAATGTTGCATTAAAGAGATACAGAACCAAAGTTAGGAATTACATCATTTTGATGGAGCATGCAATGAAATAAGATTTGTAATTATCGATGAGTAAGAATTACATGTTATAGTCTGTATTTTGTAAATATTCACAAAAGCTGAGTACATGGAACATTTAAGAGTTATCATGTGTGTATCACTTGATGATTTGTTGTCTAAATTTATACTAAATAGAAACATGTGCTAGCCATGTTCTGAAGCACAAAGGTGTAGAAGAAGCTTTGAGATCTTAATCTTAAATAAACTAAACAGATATATATATATATATATCATCACAGGAGTACATTATATGTTTTATTCAAATGGAATGCTTTATCAGAACCATGATCATAATATTTAGGAAAAATACACCTTCAATGACATATGAATGACTCAATGGACTTACCAGAAGCCTGCAAAGGCAGGTCCCCATCAGTGCTGGATCCCTCTGTGCTCGTCACAATAACTACTTCTATTAATTATATTAAAATATATTAGTGAACACAGTTTGGACATCACTAAATCACATTAGTATCAAATATTCTAAATAATATACTTATAAATTGTAAAACTAGAGCAATAATATGAACCAGAAATTTATGAGTTCATCAAGGTGATTGTAAAGAAAATGATGTCTTTCACATATGTTGGATTTCTTAATATATTAGACAGCCAATTATTCTTATATTAATTGATGGCATATCTAAATATAACTATTGATCCCTGATTTAAAAATAATACAGACACACACACAACACTTTGAATACCAACTGGTGACAAATAGAAACTAATCCATGTGGCACATAAATCAATTTGTGCAATGTACAGTAATCTGCTTTAGGACACAACACATATTGATCACACTGCAAAACATAAGATATTTTTTAAAATATGTCATCATGGTGCTGTTAGAATATTTTTTTTATATATAAAGGTAGTCCAAGAGTGAAAGATGTGATTTAGATATCAATATTGTTTCATCAAAACAGGTTAAGGATTAATTAAGATATTTTGAATTAATAGTAAAACTTAAAATATCTTTATTTGACAATGTCACTGTTAATGAATAGACTAGTCCATATGTTGATGTAATGAATGGGATAGAGCATGCAATTACAATCAAATATATAATTTCATGCTATCATCAATAATCTTTTATTCTCCTTCTCTCTTAAAGGGACATGAAACTCAAAATGTGTAATTGTATTAATTTTTAAACAACTCTAAAAACAGCTTTCTTCCCTCCCACACCCCCCAATAGTCACCCCCATTTAAGTACTGCCAGTATGCAGTTTTACACCTTTTTAATTTACTTTTATTGTTTTTTTTTATTATTATATTATCCTTAATCATTAATGTAGGATTACATTTCTGTGTATAAACAAAATTCATGGATATGATTGCTAGTATTAAATGGGTCACCTTTTAGTAGAGTTATTTAAGCTCAACTGGAGCTTTTTGTAAGTATTTTAGATTTGTATAGGTTGAACTTGATGGACTTTGGTCTTTTTTTTTAACCTTATCTACTATGTTACTATGTTGAAAAAGAGAAAGCACAGAGGCGCAAATATGGCCTAATAACGTATGCACACCGGTAGATCAATAAGAGATTAAATGGTTTTTACAAACTTGGAGCACCCAATGGTGCAAATGGCGCAGGTGGAATCAATTAGCAGTGGTCCAGCTCACTGTATATCCACAATGGAACCTTCAGGTAGTAGCAGTATAGGAGAAACTTAGGAGATGGCAGCCGAACCGCAGACCAAACTTCTAGTCCTGTGGATGATATGAAACAACACCCATAGCCCAGTACTGTTTGATTAAGGCAATATATGCAATTATTGGTCAAACTCACAGTTGGGAGTGCACCACCAGGTGCAATATAGATGAGCTGGAACCTCTCAGTCGCCCAGCAGACTGTGCCCAGACGTGGGTGAACTCCAAACACCAACAAAACGATGTATGTCCAAACAGGAAATATCCACAAAAGAACAGCAAGTGTATCACAAACAGCGCATTTTTCAGCCCCTCTAGGGATGTTTCTTCAGGCTATACAATAAAGATATACAAAATGGATACACTTGCTATATACACATACAAACCTAATCATAGGTTAATCAGGTTTGTCCATCCCCCCTCCCCACAGCCAATCCCATCTGTTTACATAGATTAATTGACTCCCATGTTCAATCATGGACACAGCTGATACATAATTCTATTAGTGATGTCAAAATATTAACATAAAAGCTAAACACAGAAACTAGTATATATGTGTAGGGGCATGAGCTCATCTCACAAACGTGACAACCTCAAATATACCCACAGAAAGAATAAAAATATGATGTCAATGAACCATACAATTACGTGTAACATAATAGTAACGTTGATTCATATCATGACCTGCCGGTTCCTTTTCCCCTGGAAATACAATTAGTTCAATGGTAGGCCTAATTAGACCTATCACATAGTGTAAGAAGACTTGTATATGTATATAATGCAATCATAAGTAATATGTGACAGATCTTGTGATTGTTATTTACAAACCGTGATGTTCAGTGCATATGGGTAACGGTTCATAACATATGAATAACGGCTCAGACCACGTCGTTAGTGACGTGAGCCAGGGGTCTAATAGAAGCTGTCCAATCCTCTATTGTGTAATGGCAATCTATGGGGGCGTGTATCCTGACCCATATGAACCTTCCAGTCAATCGTCATATGCGTGAGGACTTGTCAGATCGTAATCTACGTAGTGAAGTGGTCTAGCCAATCACCTGTCATAAAGTGTCAAAGGAGCGTATATGATCATAAATGCGCTATCAGAAGCCATCATTTATATACTGAGGACAACATCACATCAGTATAAGACTTCAGCTAATATGCTCAGCCTCATACAAAGTGAACAGAGGGTTTCCCATGGCAACGAGTAATGCGTGCCAAGCCACCACACTTGACCTAAAATATTAATAGATCTCATATAAATATAAATGATTCTCAGGAACTACTAAATGGTGGTATATAATATTGCAGGGTCTTGCGGGTGTCAGGTGATAAGAGTATGGTTAAGATTGGGGCGTGGCTTCTGCAGAAAAATGGAGGGCTGGAGTAAGCATAGGAATAGCAGGTAGATGGCATGACTAGAAATGGGTGAAAAGGGAGTACCCTGGGGGAACTAGGCAAGGAATTTATCCGAAGCGCAATTGGTCAGAAAAGGAGAGGGATGAGACTAGCGGAGGCAAAGGTGTTGAAATAGGGTGGGAGGGGACTGGGTTGAGGGTTGGAAAAATGAGATTGTAGTCTGGACGAAAGAAGGAGGAGACTGGTTGGGATATGTAGTAGGGAGGTGGATAATTGGGAGTAGCCAGGGTTGGAAAAGAGAGGGAGGACACAGGATGGGTAAAAAGAGCAGCTGGAGTGGAATAAAAAGGGTGAGGCTTAAAATAGGGAGGAGGCTGGATGGGAAAAATGGAAGGAAGAGGGGATGAGAGCAGCAATGGAATAAAAAGGTAGGTATTTAAAATATGGGGGGGGGAAAGAGGCGTAACTTTTTTAAAAGCTATCCGATTTACATCTATTATCAAATTTGCTTCATTCTCTTCATATTCTTTGTTGAAGCAGCAGCGCACTACTAGGAGCTAGCTAAAAACATCAGTTGAGACAATGACAGCAGTCATATACATGCAGCCACCATTCAGAGGTTAGCCCCCAATACTGTATTGCTGCTCCTGAGCCTGCCTATGTATGCTTTTCAGCAAAGGACACAAAGAGAAGGAAGCCAATTAGATAATAGAAGTCAATTAGAACCTTGTTTAAAATTGTATGCTCTATATCAATCATGAATGAAAATATTTCACTTTCATTTCCCTTTAGGCCTGGCAATCGACTACTCTTTCGAATTATCCCAGTGTGCTGACTACTGGTTCTGTTCATTCGGTAAAGACCTTGGTCCTGTTCCAGATACTTCACATCTCCTGCAAACTTATTACGGTAAATCTCTTGTTGACGTGTGCAAAAGTAGGGATCTGGAGGGATGAAGTTGGGGAAAAATAGGAGGGGTGATGGGACGGTTGGAAAAGTAATAGGGGAGGAAACTGGGGGAAAAATGAGAGCTGGAGTGTCAGGTATCGGATTGGGAAAAATAAGAGGGTGTGTGTGTGTGGGGGGGGGTTGGGGGGAAAAAGTTGAATCTGGAGGAGGGATCCAGGTGGAAAGAAATAAAATGTAGAAAGGGAGGGGTCAGGGAGGGTTGGGGAAACGTAGGAGGTGGATCTGGAGGGGGAGGGTCTGATAATATGAGGAGGAGAGGTCCGTTTGGTAAACTGGGATATGGAGGGGAGGGACAGGCCTCTAGTTGGGAAAAAACAGGATATGGCAGTAGGGTCTGGTTGTGAGAAATAGGAGGGAGGACTGGATAAGGAAAAAGTTAAGATATGGAGTGGGAGGGATCAGGTTGGGAAAATAGGAGGGGTCTAGATGAAAACAATTTATTGTGGATCTGGAAGGGGAAGGAGCTAGGTATATATTGGGAATGCAAGAGAGGGAGTGAAATTTGTGATAGAAGACCAGATGATTGCAATAGATCACAAAGGCGTGCTGGATAGGTAGGATCCACCACATCATGATCATTTAGAAAGAGGATGTGTTGTCAGAGATGTAGCGTTACGTAAAATTGTAATGGGGTGGATACTGGGATATTTTGAAAGGCACGTGGGGTGTAGGGGGAGTATGGTTGAGGGAGGATTTGCAATAAGGAAGGGGGGCTGGTTGGAATGTGCAAATATTTAGATCAGAATGCACCTGACATCTTTAGAATGTGCTTTGTGACACAGAGATATGGAAGGTATCTGTGGGGCAAGATCTGACTTACAATAGAGTTTAAGTGATCGGCTAAAAGGTGAGCTCTAGTGAGGTAAAATAGAAATGTGTCAACATAAATAATTGGTTCCCACCTTGGTAGTAGCTTAGGCACCTGTTACTTTTCAAATGATTCACTTTTTGAATGAGAGAAACCCTAAGGCTTACAGATTTAGTGTCCTTATGGCATTTGTTCCCGGTCTCATGTGTGTGTTTCTCTCGCCACAAGTCAAAGGAAAGGAGTGTAGGGCCTATCAATGAGATAGTTTTTATTAGAGCTAGAAGAACATCTTGGGGTGGCAAAGCTAGGATGCTGTGGCAAAGCTAGGATGCTCTGTAAGCCTTCAAATGTGTCTCTGCTGAAGGTTCGGGACACCAAGGCTTTATCACAGATGTATTTTACCTTGCTCACTGCTTTTGATGGGCATAGGATCAAGAGTTCACTAACATGTGCAAATGTTGGAGACAAAAGATACATGTTAAGGCACTATCTCTTAGGCAGCAAATACCCCAAATGATTTCATAGGAACTAAAGAACCAAACCTAAACAAATTCGAATGTTGAGAAGAACGAATATTCTTACAAATTATATTTTCAAATGTTAGTTACAGTTTTCGAATGTTTATTTCCGATTTTGAATGTCACTTTCGATTTCGAATGTAACTTTAGTTTTCGAATTTCTATAATCGATTTCAAATGTCACTTCTGTTTTCGAATGCGTATATTCAATTTTGAATGTCACTTCCATTTTCGAATCCATATTTCCGATTTTAAATGTCACTTTCGATTTCGAATGTAACTTTAGTTTTCGAATGTGTATAATCGATTTTGAATGTCACTTTCGATTTTGAATGTACATAAAAGATTGAATATACACATTCGAAATTCGAATGTATATATTCAATTTTTTATGGACATTCCAGGGAACAAATAAGACCTGCGTACTTCAAGGAAACAAATAAGACCCTGTCCTGGAAGTGTTGAGGCACCAGTGGTGCCATTAACAAGTTTAAGTACAGCCACAACAAGTGTAGCTCCACCCCTTCCGTGCCCTTCTTCTCTACAGGCCTCTGTATTGCAAGCCTCAGCTGTAATAGCTGGGGCAGCTACACCTCCGGCACAATTTTCACCGGTTTCCCAGTCCCCTACACATACACTGCAGGTTGGGTTATTTTATGACCTTGCTGCAGGTGGTTGTGAAAGGATGTTTCGCTTTTCTGCCACACTATGTGCTTTGTGCTCAATGGTGGTGTCTTATGGAGACTGTGTTGCTTCCAACAGATCTGCAAGTTTACGTGCTCATTTGTCTGAGACGCACCCTGAGGAGCTCAGGAGAGTAGAGGAGGGCTTGGTATAGTTACCGCCCCCCCAAAAAACAATAAAAAGTAAAGTAGATATACTTCATTGTGCAGGCGCACAGAATACCAAGCATGTGCACACGGCCCGACTCCTCACGCTCAGTTTAATAAACTGCATCAGAGGGTCCATAATTTTTACAGGCAATTTGCCTTCAGTACGCATGCGTGCACTGCCGTAAACTCGGGGTAAAAAACAAACACAACTATTAAACATAAAATAAATATGAGAAGCCCACATTTTCAACTTTTACTGTATATGGTGGATTATATTAAACAATTTCATATACTGTGTAATTTCGTTACATTTCGTGGGGCCACATCATGACACTGTACATGAAATTGTTTAATATAATCCACCATATACAGTAAACGTAAAACAATAGGGCTTCTCATATTTATTTTATGTTTAATAGTTGGGTTTGTTTTTTTACCCCCAGTTTATGGCAGTGCGCACATGCACACTGAAGGCAAATCGCCTGTAGAAATTATGGACATTCTGATGCAGTTTATTAAACTGAGCGTTTCGGAGTTGGGCCGTGTGCACATGCGCAGTATTCTGCTCGCCTGCGCAATGAAGTATACTGCCCATAGAATTCCTCAACCACTTGTGTAGGAATCATCTGCTGATTTTAGGAGGATGGGCCTCTTGCGCATGCGTAGTGAGCGCCACGCACCTCCAACAGCTGATGTCACGTCACCGGAAGTGACGCAGGTCCCACATTCTTATAAGTCGAGACTAATTTTAGAACACCCTAATTCCACAGAAAAAATACTACTCCTCTAGGTTTGTTTTTGCTGTTTGTTTTGGCTTCCCCTCTTAAAGGGATAATTTGCTGGAATTGCTGCTTGCTGTGTTTTGTTTCTGTTTTTTATTTGTTTATGTCCTTGTGCTCTACCAGTACCACTGCCTTGCCTTCCACCCCTTTTTTTTATGTTATAGCACAGTTTATTTTGAAGAATATATATATATATATATATATATATATATATATATATATATATATATATAAAAAATATTTAAAAAATTAAAAAAAAATCCCTTTTTTCATTTTCCCTTTTTTTTTTTTTTAAAGGGATATTTAAACCTAAATTAGTCACTGTTCAGACAGAGCATAACGTTTTAAGTTATTTATTTACTTCTACTGTACTGAGATTGTTTTCTCTTGGAATCTTTGTTGAAATTAAGCAGGAACAAAAGCTCAGGAGTCTGCACGTCTCTTGATCACTAAATGGCAGCCGTTTTGCAAGAATGATTTGAAAGAGCACTAGATATCTGCACTATTTCCTGCCATTTAGGGGTTCAGAATGCCTTGCCTCTACCTAGGTATCTTGTTTACAACAAAGAATATCAAGGGATATTTGAGTTACATTTCCTAAATAGAAGTAAATGGGCAACTTATTTAAAGGGACAGTCTACACCATAATGTTTATTGTTTTTAAAGATAGATAATCCCTTTATTACCCATTCCATAGTTTTGCATAACCAACACAGTTATATTAGGTTACATTAATACACTTTTTACCTCTGTGACTGTCTTTTATTTTAGCCCCTGCAGACTACCCCCTTATGTCAGTTCTTTTGACAGACTTGCATTTTATCCAATCAGTGCTGGCTCCTAGTTAACTTCAAGTGCCTGAGCACAGTGTTATCTATTTTACACATGTGAACTAACACCCTCTAGTGTTAAAACATTGTCAAACTGCATTCAGAATAGAGGCGGCCTTCAAGGTCTAAGAAATTAGCATATGAACCTCCTAGGTTTAGCTTTCAACTAAGAATACCAAGAGAAAAATGCAAAATTGGTGATAAAGTAAATAGGAAAATTGTTTCAAGTGACATGCCCTATCTGAATCATCAAGTTTAATTTGGACTACGCTGTCCCCTTAAAATTGCTGCACTCTGTAGGGTGCATCTTTCATTGTCCAAAGCAAATTTTAGTGTTTTATCTCTTACTTATTCTAAACTCTCTATTCTCCTCTCTACTCTTTCTAATAAAAAAAACCCTCACCAAAAATGAGGTTACATTAATACACATTTTACCTCTGTGATTGCATTTTATTTAAGCCTCTGCAGACTGCCCCCTTATCTCAGTTCTTTTGACAGACTTGCATTTTATACAATCAGTGCTGGCTCCTTGTTAACTTAAAGTGCCTGAGCACAGTGTTATCTATATGACACACACGAACCAACACCCTCTAGTGGTTAAAAACTGCCAAAATGCATTCAGAATAGAGGCGGCTAATTAGTCTGTGAAAAAGCATATAGTTTTAAGTTCTCAATTTACTTCTACTGTACTGATATGTATTGTTTTCTCTGGGTATCTTTGTTGAAATTAAGCAGGGACAAAAGCTCAGGAGTGTGCACGTCTCTTGATCACTAAATTGCAGCAGTTTTGCAAGAATGATTTGAAAGAGCACTAGATGTCTGCACTATTTCCGGCCATTTAGGAGTCCAGAATGCCTTGCCTCTACCTAGCAGTGACGTGCAGTGGTGAGGTCAGAGACTGGTGGTGGTAGGGAACTGCCACTGGCTATAAAATGCCCAAGAAGCATATATATAAACCCAATAGAGGTAGCTTAAAGGGACAGTCAACGCCAGAATTTTTGTTGTCTAAAAAGATATTTAATCCCTTTATTACCCACTCCCCAGTTTTGCATAACCGACACAGTTATAATAATAGACGTTTTACCTCTGTAATTACCTTGTATTTAAGATTCTGCAAACTGCCCCCTTATTTCAGTCCTTTTGATAGACTTACATTTTAGCCAATCAGTGCTCACTCCTAGGTAAATTCACATGCGTGAGCTCAATGCTATCTATATGAAATACATGAACTAATGCACTCTAGTGTTGAAAAACTGTGAGAATGCATTTTAGATTAGAGGCAGTCTTCAAGGTCTAAGAAATTAGTAAGTATATGATTATGAACCTTCTAGGTTTAGCTTTCAACTAAGAATACCAAGAGAACAAAGCAAAATTAGTGATAAAAGTACATTTTTAAGTTATTTAAAATGACATGCCCTATTTGAATCATGAAAAAGTATTTTGGATTTTACTGTCCCTTTAAATTTACGATTAAATTACATTATAGGCAAATGCATTTCCAATATTTATACTCATCAACACAAATAGTACACAGAGGCAAGTGATATGTGTTTGGGGCTTGAGCACTTACAGCTAGAGTATGGGCTGAGCTGGTATACAGACTGGCAGTAAATATGTGCAGAAGGCTGGATGACATTCAGTTTTATCCTAGAAATAGTTTTTATTACTGACTTTCATTGTAAGTAAACTATTTTCACATGCCATTGCCTGTATACAATGAAACATTTATTTTAACTATCTCATCAACATTTATGATATGTCCAAACATAAACACCCATAGCGGAATACAATTGAACTCCTGTAGGTAACATGGTGGTTTGAGAAACCATTGTCTCTGTAACCTAGATGGGAGTCAAATATCTCACAGCAAATACCCAGGGGGATCTGTAAGCTCCGAGTCGCTCCAGCAAATCGAATCAGTCGAGAGGTATTGTGACTGTGAGATAACTTATTGAATTTGTAAATTTCTCCTATATCTGTGGTTAAAACAGAATGAAGGGGCGTCCTAGATGGGAGTCAAAGAACTCACAGCAAATACCCAGGGGACTCGGTAAGCTCTGAGTCGCTTCAGCAATTTTAATCAGTCGAGAGGTATTGTGAGATAACTTATTGAATTTGTAAATTTCTCCTATATCTGTGGTTTGCTTATGAGCACAACTTTTTTGACGAGGTTATGGCTTTAATGTTATTTATTATAAAGCACAATTATTGATATGAACTTTCTTTTCATATTGTTGTGCTGAAG
Source organism: Bombina bombina (assembly GCF_027579735.1). Classification (NCBI taxonomy): domain Eukaryota; kingdom Metazoa; phylum Chordata; class Amphibia; order Anura; family Bombinatoridae; genus Bombina; species Bombina bombina. Next base: position 65,087,592 of record NC_069505.1, read on the forward strand.
TATATTTGGAAAAAACAAGAATAATGGTTATGCATGCAGTAAATAATAATCTGTTATGAAATACTAAAGTAATGGTTTTGTGCTTGTAATGGTGTATACATTTCTGCTTTCATTGATATTTTATAAAGTTACAACTCCTTGCACCATTATCAATGATGCAACTGGTTATCCCCTCAACTGAGCAGTATACACTATCACGTTAAACCTGCAGCTAGACACGGAAACGGATAGACTGCGGGAAGAGAGGAAAGGAGAGTGTATCCTCATCTGGAGTGCAACTCGCTGCTGAGAGCCAAGGACCAGGGGTGTTTAATTCACGGTCTAGACAGACAGCCTGTGGACAAAGCGGAGGAGTTGCAGAGATAACCACAAGTACTGTCTAGTGTTATTTTGCACTTAAAGGTGTCTAAAAATTGTAAATTTATCAGAAGAGAAAAAGTGCAACATCTCACTTATATGTCCCTCACGTACAGAAATTTTAGCAGCAACAGTTTAAAGGAAGAACTGGTCTCGCAAGGTGTTGCTATGTAATGTATATCTGTACCTGAGTGTGGTGATTACAGAGGACTGTCCATTTCTTAATTGGCTTTTTCGTCTGCTACTTCTACCTCTGAAAATATGGGCCCTGAACTAAGCCTTCAACAAACCTGATAAAGTATTTGTATATGCCCAGTGCAGTATGTTATTAATCACATTCTTATACTAATTGCCTGGTTACGGTTAGGCTACTAATATGCTAGAATATTCTAATTGTAACAGTCTTGAAAATAGAAAAAGTGCACTTTGACTGCTAATGTATTTACCTTTTACTTTCTTGCTTTATTAAAATTTTGGTATACGTAATATTGATATAAGGTCAAGAAAGGTTAAGTGGTTAAAGCTGCAGGGCTAGAAAAATACTATATGCCAAATTAGAGGATTACAAAGTATGCAGGGTTAATTTTTTTTCAAATAAATTGTTCAGGGCATTGGGCTTAATACTACATATATGTTCTGGCTGTTAAAAAGTAAATTAAGTGCAGTACTATAAGATAGCCTAGTTCTTTACAAATGAGCTATTTTTTGATAAGATGAAATTGTGAAGAAAAATGTGTCTGTAATTTGGTTTATTTTCTTGAAGGTTATCCCCTCTAAAGGTTAAACGTAGATTAAATCTAGAGGTGAACATAATACAGTTACATAAGAATTGCAGGATTTTATATATGTATTAAAAGCAATTAAAAGTAAGCTTTATGGGCACAGTATATGAGTTATCTGCACGTTGAGCACCAGAAGGTATAGTCAGTACCAAACATGTATTTTCGGAGAAACAGATTGGGATTTATAAAGTAAGAGGTAATAAAGTCAATCCTGAAATTAGTATAATTACTAATCACGTCTGCTAGATACTGTGTTGTTGCTAGCTGGGTGCAAATTAATCTTATAGATGGTATCGTGGTCATCTAATTTTCACAATAACACAGATATATTTCTTTATTAGATCTTAGGATCTCACACACACGTCCCTACACTTCCCCTCCTATTAAGTATTAATGATTTAAAACAATACACCCACTAGTCACTGAGAGTTAAGTGACTACGTTTTTTTTCTTTCTTTCTTTTTCTTGTTTCAATTATTAGATATAATTCACATATATTTTTGAACACATGGAAAGGTTTCTTTCCAACACTAATATCACTTCTCAGACCATGCTTCCAAAAAGCAAGGATAAGAAGTACCGGCTGTCCGAGGCACTAAGTGAGACACAGAATGAAGGGGTAATCACAAAAGCAGATATGCAACTAATAGTGAACCAACTCTCAGATATCTGCCTACCCCAATTTGATTCCCTGAAAAATCAAATGTCAAGTTTATCGGCAGAAGTTAGACAATTTGCTAGTAGATTAATGGAGACAGAGGAGAGAATATCAGTATTGGAGGATACGCTCAATAATCAATCAGAGATAGTAACAACACTAGACAAAAAAAAAATTACTGAATGCTAGAATAGATGATCTGGAAGACCGTTCCAGATAAAACAATGTTAAGATTATAGGCATTCCAGAAGTAGAGGAATTTAAAGACTTACTACGCTTTGCTGCATTCACACTACCTCAGATGCTAGGGGTTGAGCAACAGACTCTCTATTAAGATAGAAAGAGCCCACAGAATGGGCCCTCCTAGGGGCAGTGCCACTGGAAAAACCGTAATAAACCAATTATGGTCAGATTTTTAGATTTCCAAGATAAGATGAACATTCTGCGATTATACAGAAAAAAAGGAAAAATTGACAGTGGGGGAAAGCAGAATCCTTGCGACACTGCCGCTAGGAGAAAGGAAATAGCCCCATACTGTACTAAACTAATACAAATGGGTTATAAAGCTAGGCTCCTATATCCTGCAAAAATTGTGATTGAAGATGAGGAGGGTTTTATTAAGCTGGGTAATGTACCAGAAGATAAAGATTTTTTTAATAGAAAAAAATAGCACAAGAGTGAATTTCAGTACATAAATAAAATGAGTATAAAGAAGATACCTGAAAGAAGAAGTTGTAACAAAATATAATGACAGGTGATTGTAAATTTTGGTTGAAAGGGGTGTGTTTTCCTTTTTTTTTCCCCTCTCCCCCCTGTCTCTGTCTCCTCTCCCTGCACACATAATTAAATAGAAAGCACTGGTTAAGGACAATATTAGATGCCTCTCCGGGAACGTTGGTGGCATCACCTCCCCAATTAAAAGGATGTTAATAGTAAGACAACTTGGGAAACTTAAACCTGATATAGCCTTCATACAGGAAACCCATCTAAAACTGGAAGAAGTGATCAAACTTAAAAATAAATGGGTTGGGGAGGTGATAGTCACCCATTGCTCCAGGAGAAAGAAGGGAGTGGTGATATTAATAAACAAAAAACTGACATATAATATCAAAAAATCAGATATAGACCCAGATGAAAGGTGGTTGATAGTAGAATTACGGGTAATGGAACCAAGTTCATTTTATGCAATGTGTATGGTCCTAATAAAACGGATGCAAATTTTTGGAACAACCTAATTTTCCGTTTATCTGCATATATTGGACAAAAGATAATATTAGCAGGGGATTTTAACTTAATATCCACCAAATTAGATAAATTCAGCCCTAAAAAAGTTGCCTTCTCTAAACAAAAGGCTAAAATATTCAGTAGCACGATATATGGCGTACACAACATCCTGATATCAAAATCTTTACCTGTGATTCAAAAGCTTTTGGTTCTCTTTCTATGATAGATTTACTAGGAGTAGCCCCTTCCTTCCTAATACAGAGAATGCGCCAGAGGAAGAAATCACGTCTCTCCTAATACAGAGAGTGTAACTGAGCAAGCAACTCCTCTCAATACAGAGAGTGTGACAGAGGTAGCAACCCCTTCTCATCTAATACAGGGAGTGTGACAGAGGGAGTAACCCCTTCTCATCTAATACAGAGAGTGTGACAGAGGGAGTAACCCCTTCTCATCTAATACAGAGAGTGTGACAGAGGGAGTAACCCCTTCTCATCTAATACAGAGAGTGTGACAGAGGGAGTAACCCCTTCTCATCTAATACAGGGGGTGTGACAGAGGGAGTAACCCCTTCTCATCTAATACAGGGAGTGTGACAGAGGTAGCAACCCCTTCTCATCTAATACAGGGAGTGTGACAGAGGGAGTAACCCCTTCTCATCTAATACAGAGAGTGTGACAGAGGGAGTAACCCCTTCTCATCTAATACAGGGGGTGTGACAGAGGGAGTAACCCCTTCTCATCTAATACAGGGAGTGTGACAGAGGGAGTAACCCCTTCTCATCTAATACAGGGAGTGTGACAGAGGGAGTAACCCCTTCTCATCTAATACAGGGAGTGTGACAGAGGGAGTAACCCCTTCTCATCTAATACAGGGAGTGTGACAGAGGGAGTAACCCCTTCTCATCTAATACAGGGAGTGTGACAGAGGTAGTAACCCCTTCTCATCTAATACAGGGAGTGTGACAGAGGGAGTAACCCCTTCTCATCTAATACAGGGAGTGTGACAGAGGGAGTAACCCCTTCTCATCTAATACAGGGAGTGTGACAGAGGGAGTAACCCCTTCTCATCTAATACAGGGAGTGTGACAGAGGGAGTAACCCCTTCTCATCTAATACAGGGAGTGTGACAGAGGGAGTAACCCCTTCTCATCTAATACAGGGAGTGTGACAGAGGGAGTAACCCCTTCTCATCTAA